>NW_027315130.1:0-69142 GCF_023375885.2 Dermacentor andersoni | reverse complement strand
ACACACGCGAGACAGATTTTTAAGCATGCACATGCATCTTTTGGTAGACGCGGATGCAGTTTTCTGCAAAACCACAAGATGTGCATGCAAATGGTGCTTTTGGCAGAACGCGCACGTGGATTTCTACCAAACGACGTGCTAAGCATGCCGATGCTGCTCTTTTTAGCACCCGCGCACGCATTTGTGCGAAAACGCGTTTTAAGCATGCACATGCATCTTTTGGTAGACGCGGATGAAGTTTTCTGCAAAACCACAAGATGTGCATGCAAATGGTGCTTTTGGCAGAACGCGCACGTGGATTTCTACCAAACGACGTGCTAAGCATGCCGATGCTGCTCTTTTTAGCACCCGCGCACGCATTTGTGCGAAAACGCGTTTTAAGCATGCACATGCATCTTTTGGTAGACGCGGATGGAGTTTTCTGCAAAACCACAAGATGTGCATGCAAATGGTGCTTTTTGCAGAACGCGCACGTGGATTTCTACCAAACGACGTGCTAAGCATGCCGATGCTGCTCTTTTTAGCACCCGCGCACGCATTTGTGCGAAAACGCGTTTTAAGCATGCACATGCATCTTTTGGTAGACGCGGATGAAGTTTTCTGCAAAACCACAAGATGTGCATGCAAATGGTGCTTTTTGCAGAACGCGCACGTGGATTTCTACCAAACAACGTGCTAAGCATGCCGATGCTGCTCTTTTTAGCACCCGCGCACGCATTTGTGCGAAAACGCGTTTTAAGCATGCACATGCATATTTTGGTAGACGCGGATGAAGTTTTCTGCAAAACCACAAGATGTGCATGCAAATGGTGCTTTTTGCAGAACGCGCACGTGGATTTCTACCAAACGACGTGCTAAGCATGCCGATGCTGCTCTTTTTAGCACCCGCGCACGGATTTGTGCGAAAACGCGTTTTAAGCATGCACATGCATCTTTTGGTAGACGCGGATGAAGTTTTCTGCAAAAACACAAGATGTGCATGCAAATGGTGCTTTTGGCAGAACGCGCACGTGGATTTCTACCAAACGACGTGCTAAGCATGCCGATGCTGCTCTTTTTAGCACCCGCGCACGCATTTGTGCGAAACGCGTTTTAAGCATGCACATGCATCTTTTGGTAGACGCGGATGAAGTTTTCTGCAAAACCACAAGATGTGCATGCAAATGGTGCTTTTTGCAGAACGCGCACGTGGATTTCTACCAAACAACGTGCTAAGCATGCCGATGCTGCTCTTTTTAGCACCCGCGCACGCATTTGTGCGAAAACGCGTTTTAAGCATGCACATGCATCTTTGGTAGACGCGGATGAAGTTTTCTGCAAAACCACAAGATGTGCATGCAAATGGTGCTTTTTGCAGAACGCGCACGTGGATTTCTACCAAACGACGTGCTAAGCATGCCGATGCTGCTCTTTTTAGCACCCGCGCACGGATTTGTGCGAAAACGCGTTTTAAGCATGCACATGCATCTTTTGGTAGACGCGGATGAAGTTTTCTGCAAAACCACAAGATGTGCATGCAAATGGTGCTTTTGGCAGAACGCGCACGTGGATTTCTACCAAACGACGTGCTAAGCATGCCGATGCTGCTCTTTTTAGCACCCGCGCACGGATTTGTGCGAAAACGCGTTTTAAGCATGCACATGCATCTTTTGGTAGACCCGGATGAAGTTTTCTGCAAAACCACAAGATGTGCATGCAAATGGTGCTTTTGGCAGAACGCGCACGTGGATTTCTACCAAACGACGTGCTAAGCATGCCGATGCTGCTCTTTTTAGCACCCGCGCACGCATTTGTGCGAAAACGCGTTTTAAGCATGCACATGCATCTTTTGGTAGACGCGGATGAAGTTGATGCAAAACCACAAGATGTGCATGCAAATGGTGCTTTTTGCAGAACGCGCTCGTGGATTTCTACCCAACGACGTGCTAAGCATGCCGATGCTGCTCTTTTTAGCACCCGCGCACGCATTTGTGCGAAAACGCGTTTTAAGCATGCACATGCATCTTTTGGTAGACGCGGATGAAGTTTTCTGCAAAACCACAAGATGTGCATGCAAATGGTGCTTCTTGAGGAACGCGCACGTGGATTTCTACCAAACGACGTGCTAAGCATGCCGATGCTGCTCTTTTTAGCACCCGCGCACGCATTTGTGCGAAAACGCGTTTTAAGCATGCACATGCATCTTTTGGTAGACGCGGATGAAGTTTTCTGCAAAACCACAAGATGTGCATGCAAATGGTGCTTTTGGCAGAACGCGCACGTGGATTTCTACCAAACGACGTGCTAAGCATGCCGATGCTGCTCTTTTTAGCACCCGCGCACGCATTTGTGCGAAAACGCGTTTTAAGCATGCACATGCATCTTTTGGTAGACGCGGATGGAGTTTTCTGCAAAACCACAAGATGTGCATGCAAATGGTGCTTTTTGCAGAACGCGCACGTGGATTTCTACCAAACGACGTGCTAAGCATGCCGATGCTGCTCTTTTTAGCACCCGCGCACGCATTTGTGCGAAAACGCGTTTTAAGCATGCACATGCATCTTTTGGTAGACGCGGATGAAGTTTTTTGCAAAACCACAAGATGTGCATGCAAATGGTGCTTTTTGCAGAACGCGCACGTGGATTTCTACCAAACAACGTGCTAAGCATGCCGATGCTGCTCTTTTTAGTACCCGCGCACGCATTTGTGCGAAAACGCGTTTTAAGCATGCACATGCATCTTTTGGTAGACGCGGATGAAGTTTTCTGCAAAACCACAAGATGTGCATGCAAATGGTGCTTTTTGCAGAACGCGCACGTGGATTTCTACCAAACGACGTGCTAAGCATGCCGATGCTGCTCTTTTTAGCACCCGCGCACGCATTTGTGCGAAAACGCGTTTTAGGCATGCACATGCATCTTTTGGTAGACGCGGATGAAGTTTTCTGCAAAACCACAAGATGTGCATGCAAATGGTGCTTTTGGCAGAACGCGCACGTAGATTTCTACCAAACGACGTGCTAAGCATGCCGATGCTGCTCTTTTTAGCACCCGCGCACGGATTTGTGCGAAAACGCGTTTTAAGCATGCACATGCATCTTTTGGTAGACGCGGATGAAGTTTTCTGCAAAACCACAAGATGTGCATGCAAATGGTGCTTTTGGCAGAACGCGCACGTGGATTTCTACCAAACGACGTGCTAAGCATGCCGATGCTGCTCTTTTTAGCACCCGCGCACGGATTTGTGCGAAAACGCGTTTTAAGCATGCACATGCATCTTTTGGTAGACGCGGATGAAGTTTTCTGCAAAACCACAAGATGTGCATGCAAATGGTGCTTTTGGCAGAACGCGCACGTGGATTTCTACCAAACGACGTGCTAAGCATGCCGATGCTGCTCTTTTTAGCACCCGCGCACGCATTTGTGCGAAAACGCGTTTTAAGCATGCACATGCATCTTTTGGTAGACGCGGATGGAGTTTTCTGCAAAACCACAAGATGTGCATGCAAATGGTGCTTTTTGCAGAACGCGCACGTGGATTTCTACCAAACGACGTGCTAAGCATGCCGATGCTGCTCTTTTTAGCACCCGCGCACGCATTTGTGCGAAAACGCGTTTTAAGCATGCACATGCATCTTTTGGTAGACGCGGATGAAGTTTTCTGCAAAACCACAAGATGTGCATGCAAATGGTGCTTTTTGCAGAACGCGCACGTGGATTTCTACCAAACAACGTGCTAAGCATGCCGATGCTGCTCTTTTTAGCACCCGCGCACGCATTTGTGCGAAAACGCGTTTTAAGCATGCACATGCATCTTTTGGTAGACGCGGATGAAGTTTTCTGCAAAACCACAAGATGTGCATGCAAATGGTGCTTTTTGCAGAACGCGCACGTGGATTTCTACCAAACGACGTGCTAAGCATGCCGATGCTGCTCTTTTTAGCACCCGCGCACGCATTTGTGCGAAAACGCGTTTTAGGCATGCACATGCATCTTTTGGTAGACGCGGATGAAGTTTTCTGCAAAACCACAAGATGTGCATGCAAATGGTGCTTTTGGCAGAACGCGCACGTAGATTTCTACCAAACGACGTGCTAAGCATGCCGATGCTGCTCTTTTTAGCACCCGCGCACGGATTTGTGCGAAAACGCGTTTTAAGCATGCACATGCATCTTTTGGTAGACGCGGATGAAGTTTTCTGCAAAACCACAAGATGTGCATGCAAATGGTGCTTTTGGCAGAACGCGCACGTGGATTTCTACCAAACGACGTGCTAAGCATGCCGATGCTGCTCTTTTTAGCACCCGCGCACGCATTTGTGCGAAAACGCGTTTTAAGCATGCACATGCATCTTTTGGTAGACGCGGATGAAGTTTTCTGCAAAACCACAAGATGTGCATGCAAATGGTGCTTTTGGCAGAACGCGCACGTGGATTTCTACCAAACGACGTGCTAAGCATGCCGATGCTGCTCTTTTTAGCACCCGCGCACGGATTTGTGCGAAAACGCGTTTTAAGCATGCACATGCATCTTTTGGTAGACGCGGATGAAGTTTTCTGCAAAACCACAAGATGTGCATGCAAATGGTGCTTTTGGCAGAACGCGCACGTAGATTTCTACCAAACGACGTGCTAAGCATGCCGATGCTGCTCTTTTTAGCACCCGCGCACGCATTTGTGCGAAAACGCGTTTTAAGCATGCACATGCATCTTTTGGTAGACGCGGATGAAGTTTTATGCAAAACCACAAGATGTGCTTGCAAATGGTGCTTTTTGCTGAACGCGCACGTGGATTTCTACCAAACGACGTGCTAAGCATGCCGATGCTGCTCTTTTTAGCACCCGCGCACGCATTTGTGCGAAAACGCGTTTTAAGCATGCACATGCATCCTTTGGTAGACGCGGATGAAGTTTTCTGCAAAACCACAAGATGTGCATGCAAATGGTGCTTTTTGCAGAACGCGCACGTGAATTTCTACCAAACGACGTGCTAAGCATGCCGATGCTGCTCTTTTTAGCACCCGCGCACGGATTTGTGCGAAAACGCGTTTTAAGCATGCACATGCATCTTTTGGTAGACGCGGATGAAGTTTTCTGCAAAACCACAAGATGTGCATGCAAATGGTGCTTTTGGCAGAACGCGTACGTGGATTTCTACCAAACGACGTGCTAAGCATGCCGATGCTGCTCTTTTTAGCACCCGCGCACGGATTTGTGCGAAAACGCGTTTTAAGCATGCACATGCATCTTTTGGTAGACGCGGATGAAGTTTTCTGCAAAACCACAAGATGTGCATGCAAATGGTGCTTTTGGCAGAACGCGCACGTGGATTTCTACCAAACGACGTGCTAAGCATGTCGATGCTGCTCTTTTTAGCACCCGCGCACGCATTTGTGCGAAAACGCGTTTTAAGCATGCACATGCATCTTTTGGTAGACGCGGATGGAGTTTTCTGCAAAACCACAAGATGTGCATGCAAATGGTGCTTTTTGCAGAACGCGCACGTGGATTTCTACCAAACGACGTGCTAAGCATGCCGATGCTGCTCTTTTTAGCACCCGCGCACGCATTTGTGCGAAAACGCGTTTTAAGCATGCACATGCATCTTTTGGTAGACGCGGATGAAGTTTTCTGCAAAACCACAAGATGTGCATGCAAATGGTGCTTTTTGCAGAACGCGCACGTGGATTTCTACCAAACAACGTGCTAAGCATGCCGATGCTGCTCTTTTTAGCACCCGCGCACGCATTTGTGCGAAAACGCGTTTTAAGCATGCACATGCATCTTTTGGTAGACGCGGATGAAGTTTTCTGCAAAACCACAAGATGTGCATGCAAATGGTGCTTTTTGCAGAACGCGCACGTGGATTTCTACCAAACGACGTGCTAAGCATGCCGATGCTGCTCTTTTTAGCACCCGCGCACGCATTTGTGCGAAAACGCGTTTTAGGCATGCACATGCATCTTTTGGTAGACGCGGATGAAGTTTTCTGCAAAACCACAAGATGTGCATGCAAATTGTGCTTTTGGCAGAACGCGCACGTAGATTTCTACCAAACGACGTGCTAAGCATGCCGATGCTGCTCTTTTTAGCACCCGCGCACGGATTTGTGCGAAAACGCGTTTTAAGCATGCACATGCATCTTTTGGTAGACGCGGATGAAGTTTTCTGCAAAACCACAAGATGTGCATGCAAATGGTGCTTTTGGCAGAACGCGTACGTGGATTTCTACCAAACGACGTGCTAAGCATGCCGATGCTGCTCTTTTTAGCACCCGCGCACGGATTTGTGCGAAAACGCGTTTTAAGCATGCACATGCATCTTTTGGTAGACGCGGATGAAGTTTTCTGCAAAACCACAAGATGTGCATGCAAATGGTGCTTTTGGCAGAACGCGCACGTGGATTTCTACCAAACGACGTGCTAAGCATGCCGATGCTGCTCTTTTTAGCACCCGCGCACGGATTTGTGCGAAAACGCGTTTTAAGCATGCACATGCATCTTTTGGTAGACGCGGATGAAGTTTTCTGCAAAACCACAAGATGTGCATGCAAATGGTGCTTTTTGCAGAACGCGCACGTGGATTTCTACCAAACGACGTGCTAAGCATGCCGATGCTGCTCTTTTTAGCACCCGCGCACGGATTTGTGCGAAAACGCGTTTTAAGCATGCACATGCATCTTTTGGTAGACGCGGATGCAGTTTTCTGCAAAACCACAAGATGTGCATGCAAATGGTGCTTTTGGCAGAACGCGCACGTGGATTTCTACCAAACGACGTGCTAAGCATGCCGATGCTGCTCTTTTTAGCACCCGCGCACGCATTTGTGCGAAAACGCGTTTTAAGCATGCACATGCATCTTTTGGTAGACGCGGATGAAGTTTTCTGCAAAACCACAAGATGTGCATGCAAATGGTGCTTTTGGCAGAACGCGCACGTGGATTTCTACCAAACGACGTGCTAAGCATGCCGATGCTGCTCTTTTTAGCACCCGCGCACGGATTTGTGCGAAAACGCGTTTTAAGCATGCACATGCATCTTTTGGTAGACGCGGATGCAGTTTTCTGCAAAACCACAAGATGTGCATGCAAATGGTGCTTTTGGCAGAACGCGCACGTGGATTTCTACCAAACGACGTGCTAAGCATGCCGATGCTGCTCTTTTTAGCACCCGCGCACGCATTTGTGCGAAAACGCGTTTTAAGCATGCACATGCATCTTTTGGTAGACGCGGATGAAGTTTTCTGCAAAACCACAAGATGTGCATGCAAATGGTGCTTTTGGCAGAACGCGCACGTGGATTTCTACCAAACGACGTGCTAAGCATGCCGATGCTGCTCTTTTTAGCACCCGCGCACGCATTTGTGCGAAAACGCGTTTTAAGCATGCACATGCATCTTTTGGTAGACGCGGATGGAGTTTTCTGCAAAACCACAAGATGTGCATGCAAATGGTGCTTTTTGCAGAACGCGCACGTGGATTTCTACCAAACGACGTGCTAAGCATGCCGATGCTGCTCTTTTTAGCACCCGCGCACGCATTTGTGCGAAAACGCGTTTTAAGCATGCAATGCATCTTTTGGTAGACGCGGATGAAGTTTTCTGCAAAACCACAAGATGTGCATGCAAATGGTGCTTTTTGCAGAACGCGCACGTGGATTTCTACCAAACGACGTGCTGAGCATGCCGATGCTGCTCTTTTTAGCACCCGCGCACGGATTTGTGCGAAAACGCGTTTTAAGCATGCACATGCATCTTTTGGTAGACGCGGATGAAGTTTTCTGCAAAACCACAAGATGTGCATGCAAATGGTGCTTTTGGCAGAACGCGTACGTGGATTTCTACCAAACGACGTGCTAAGCATGCCGATGCTGCTCTTTTTAGCACCCGCGCACGGATTTGTGCGAAAACGCGTTTTAAGCATGCACATGCATCTTTTGGTAGACGCGGATGAAGTTTTCTGCAAAACCACAAGATGTGCATGCAAATGGTGCTTTTGGCAGAACGCGCACGTGGATTTCTACCAAACGACGTGCTAAGCATGCCGATGCTGCTCTTTTTAGCACCCGCGCACGGATTTGTGCGAAAACGCGTTTTAAGCATGCACATGCATCTTTTGGTAGACGCGGATGAAGTTTTCTGCAAAACCACAAGATGTGCATGCAAATGGTGCTTTTTGCAGAACGCGCACGTGGATTTCTACCAAACGACGTGCTAAGCATGCCGATGCTGCTCTTTTTAGCACCCGCGCACGGATTTGTGCGAAAACGCGTTTTAAGCATGCACATGCATCTTTTGGTAGACGCGGATGGAGTTTTCTGCAAAACCACAAGATGTGCATGCAAATGGTGCTTTTGGCAGAACGCGCACGTGGATTTCTACCAAACGACGTGCTAAGCATGCCGATGCTGCTCTTTTTAGCACCCGCGCACGCATTTGTGCGAAAACGCGTTTTAAGCATGCACATGCATCTTTTGGTAGACGCGGATGAAGTTTTCTGCAAAACCACAAGATGTGCATGCAAATGGAGCTTTTGGCAGAACGCGCACGTGGATTTCTACCAAACGACGTGCTAAGCATGCCGATGCTGCTCTTTTTAGCACCCGCGCACGCATTTGTGCGAAAACGCGTTTTAAGCATGCACATGCATCTTTTGGTAGACGCGGATGGAGTTTTCTGCAAAACCACAAGATGTGCATGCAAATGGTGCTTTTTGCAGAACGCGCACGTGGATTTCTACCAAACGACGTGCTAAGCATGCCGATGCTGCTCTTTTTAGCACCCGCGCACGCATTTGTGCGAAAACGCGTTTTAAGCATGCAATGCATCTTTTGGTAGACGCGGATGAAGTTTTCTGCAAAACCACAAGATGTGCATGCAAATGGTGCTTTTTGCAGAACGCGCACGTGGATTTCTACCAAACAACGTGCTAAGCATGCCGATGCTGCTCTTTTTAGCACCCGCGCACGCATTTGTGCGAAAACGCGTTTTAAGCATGCACATGCATATTTTGGTAGACGCGGATGAAGTTTTCTGCAAAACCACAAGATGTGCATGCAAATGGTGCTTTTTGCAGAACGCGCACGTGGATTTCTACCAAACGACGTGCTAAGCATGCCGATGCTGCTCTTTTTAGCACCCGCGCACGGATTTGTGCGAAAACGCGTTTTAAGCATGCACATGCATCTTTTGGTAGACGCGGATGAAGTTTTCTGCAAAAACACAAGATGTGCATGCAAATGGTGCTTTTGGCAGAACGCGCACGTGGATTTCTACCAAACGACGTGCTAAGCATGCCGATGCTGCTCTTTTTAGCACCCGCGCACGCATTTGTGCGAAAACGCGTTTTAAGCATGCACATGCATCTTTTGGTAGACGCGGATGAAGTTTTCTGCAAAACCACAAGATGTGCATGCAAATGGTGCTTTTTGCAGAACGCGCACGTGGATTTCTACCAAACAACGTGCTAAGCATGCCGATGCTGCTCTTTTTAGCACCCGCGCACGCATTTGTGCGAAAACGCGTTTTAAGCATGCACATGCATCTTTTGGTAGACGCGGATGAAGTTTTCTGCAAAACCACAAGATGTGCATGCATATGGTGCTTTTTGCAGAACGCGCACGTGGATTTCTACCAAACGACGTGCTAAGCATGCCGATGCTGCTCTTTTTAGCACCCGCGCACGGATTTGTGCGAAAACGCGTTTTAAGCATGCACATGCATCTTTTGGTAGACGCGGATGAAGTTTTCTGCAAAACCACAAGATGTGCATGCAAATGGTGCTTTTGGCAGAACGCGCACGTGGATTTCTACCAAACGACGTGCTAAGCATGCCGATGCTGCTCTTTTTAGCACCCGCGCACGGATTTGTGCGAAAACGCGTTTTAAGCATGCACATGCATCTTTGGTAGACCCGGATGAAGTTTTCTGCAAAACCACAAGATGTGCATGCAAATGGTGCTTTTGGCAGAACGCGCACGTGGATTTCTACCAAACGACGTGCTAAGCATGCCGATGCTGCTCTTTTTAGCACCCGCGCACGCATTTGTGCGAAAACGCGTTTTAAGCATGCACATGCATCTTTTGGTAGACGCGGATGAAGTTTTCTGCAAAACCACAAGATGTGCATGCAAATGGTGCTTTTTGCAGAACGCGCTCGTGGATTTCTACCCAACGACGTGCTAAGCATGCCGATGCTGCTCTTTTTAGCACCCGCGCACGCATTTGTGCGAAAACGCGTTTTAAGCATGCACATGCATCTTTTGGTAGACGCGGATGAAGTTTTCTGCAAAACCACAAGATGTGCATGCAAATGGTGCTTTTTGAGGAACGCGCACGTGGATTTCTACCAAACGACGTGCTAAGCATGCCGATGCTGCTCTTTTTAGCACCCGCGCACGCATTTGTGCGAAAACGCGTTTTAAGCATGCACATGCATCTTTTGGTAGACGCGGATGAAGTTTTCTGCAAAACCACAAGATGTGCATGCAAATGGTGCTTTTTGAGGATCTGTCTCGCGTGTGTTTCTACCAAACGACGTGCTAAGCATGCCGATGCTGCTCTTTTTAGCACCCGCGCACGCATTTGTGCGAAAACGCGTTTTAAGCATGCACATGCATCTTTTGGTAGACGCGGATGAAGTTTTCTGCAAAACCACAAGATGTGCATGCAAATGGTGCTTTTGGCAGAACGCGCACGTGGATTTCTACCAAACGACGTGCTAAGCATGCCGATGCTGCTCTTTTTAGCACCCGCGCACGCATTTGTGCGAAAACGCGTTTTAAGCATGCACATGCATCTTTTGGTAGACGCGGATGAAGTTTTCTGCAAAACCACAAGATGTGCATGCAAATGGTGCTTTTGGCAGAACGCGCACGTGGATTTCTACCAAACGACGTGCTAAGCATGCCGATGCTGCTCTTTTTAGCACCCGCGCGCGCATTTGTGCGAAAACGCGTTTTAAGCATGCACATGCATCTTTTGGTAGACGCGGATGAAGTTTTCTGCAAAACCACAAGATGTGCATGCAAATGGTGCTTTTTGCAGAACGCGCACGTGGATTTCTACCAAACGACGTGCTAAGCATGCCGACGCTGCTCTTTTTAGCACCCGCGCAGGCATTTGTGCGAAAACGCGTTTTAAGCATGCACATGCATCTTTTGGTAGACGCGGATGAAGTTTTTCTGCAAAACCACAAGATGTGCATGCAAATGGTGCTTTTTGCAGAACGCGCACGTGGATTTCTACCAAACAACGTGCTAAGCATGCCGATGCTGCTCTTTTTAGCACCCGCGCACGCATTTGTGCGAAAACGCGTTTTAAGCATGCACATGCATCTTTTGGTAGACGCGGATGAAGTTTTCTGCAAAACCACAAGATGTGCATGCAAATGGTGCTTTTTGCAGAACGCGCTCGTGGATTTCTACCCAACGACGTGCTAAGCATGCCGATGCTGCTCTTTTTAGCACCCGCGCACGCATTTGTGCGAAAACGCGTTTTAAGCATGCACATGCATCTTTTGGTAGACGCGGATGAAGTTTTCTGCAAAACCACAAGATGTGCATGCAAATGGTGCTTTTGGCAGAACGCGCACGTGGATTTCTACCAAACGACGTGCTAAGCATGCCGATGCTGCTCTTTTTAGCACCCGCGCACGCATTTGTGCGAAAACGCGTTTTAAGCATGCACATGCATCTTTTGGTAGACGCGGATGAAGTTTTCTGCAAAACCACAAGATGTGCATGCAAATGGTGCTTTTTGCAGAACGCGCTCGTGGATTTCTACCAAACGACGTGCTAAGCATGCCGATGCTGCTCTTTTTAGCACCCGCGCACGCATTTGTGCGAAAACGCGTTTTTAAGCATGCACATGCATCTTTTGGTAGACGCGGATGAAGTTTTCTGCAAAACCACAAGATGTGCATGCAAATGGTGCTTTTTGCAGAACGCGCACGTGGATTTCTACCAAACGACGTGCTAAGCATGCCGATGCTGCTCTTTTTAGCACCCGCGCACGGATTTGTGCGAAAACGCGTTTTAAGCATGCACATGCATCTTTTGGTAGACGCGGATGAAGTTTTCTGCAAAACCACAAGATGGGCATGCAAATGGTGCTTTTGGCAGAACGCGCACGTGGATTTCTACCAAACGACGTGCTAAGCATGCCGATGCTGCTCTTTTTAGCACCCGCGCACGCATTTGTGCGAAAACGCGTTTTAAGCATGCACATGCATCTTTTGGTAGACGCGGATGAAGTTTTCTGCAAAACCACAAGATGTGCATGCAAATGGTGCTTTTTGCAGAACGCGCTCGTGGATTTCTACCAAACGACGTGCTAAGCATGCCGATGCTGCTCTTTTTAGCACCCGCGCACGCATTTGTGCGAAAACGCGTTTTAAGCATGCACATGCATCTTTTGGTAGACGCGGATGAAGTTTTTTGCAAAACCACAATATGTGCATGCAAATGGTGCTTTTTGCAGAACGCGCACGTGGATTTCTACCAAACGACGTGCTAAGCATGCCGATGCTGCTCTTTTTAGCACCCGCGCACGGATTTGTGCGAAAACGCGTTTTAAGCATGCACATGCATCTTTTGGTAGACGCGGATGAAGTTTTCTGCAAAACCACAATATGTGCATGCAAATGGTGCTTTTGGCAGAACGCGCACGTGGATTTCTACCAAACGACGTGCTAAGCATGCCGATGCTGCTCTTTTTAGCACCCGCGCACGCATTTGTGCGAAAACGCGTTTTAAGCATGCACATGCATCTTTTGGTAGACGCGGATGAAGTTTTCTGCAAAACCACAAGATGTGCATGCAAATGGTGCTTTTTGCAGAACGCGCACGTGGATTTCTACCAAACGACGTGCTAAGCATGCCGATGCTGCTCTTTTTAGCACCCGCGCACGGATTTGTGCGAAAACGCGTTTTAAGCATGCACATGCATCTTTTGGTAGACGCGGATGAAGTTTTCTGCAAAACCACAAGATGTGCATGCAAATGGTGCTTTTGGCAGAACGCGCACGTGGATTTCTACCAAACGACGTGCTAAGCATGCCGATGCTGCTCTTTTTAGCACCCGCGCACGCATTTGTGCGAAAACGCGTTTTAAGCATGCACATGCATCTTTTGGTAGACGCGGATGAAGTTTTCTGCAAAACCACAAGATGTGCATGCAAATGGTGCTTTTTGCAGAACGCGCTCGTGGATTTCTACCAAACGACGTGCTAAGCATGCCGATGCTGCTCTTTTTAGCACCCGCGCACGCATTTGTGCGAAAACGCGTTTTTAAGCATGCACATGCATCTTTTGGTAGACGCGGATGAAGTTTTCTGCAAAACCACAAGATGTGCATGCAAATGGTGCTTTTTGCAGAACGCGCACGTGGATTTCTACCAAACGACGTGCTAAGCATGCCGATGCTGCTCTTTTTAGCACCCGCGCACGCATTTGTGCGAAAACGCGTTTTAAGCATGCACATGCATCTTTTGGTAGACGCGGATGAAGTTTTCTGCAAAACCACAAGATGTGCATGCAAATGGTGCTTTTGGCAGAACGCGCACGTGGATTTCTACCAAACGACGTGCTAAGCATGCCGATGCTGCTCTTTTTAGCACCCGCGCACGCATTTGTGCGAAAACGCGTTTTAAGCATGCACATGCATCTTTTGGTAGACGCGGATGAAGTTTTCTGCAAAACCACAAGATGTGCATGCAAATGGTGCTTTTGGCAGAACGCGCACGCGGATTTCTACCAAACGACGTGCTAAGCATGCCGATGCTGCTCTTTTTAGCACCCGCGCACGCATTTGTGCGAAAACGCGTTTTAAGCATGCACATGCATCTTTTGGTAGACGCGGATGAAGTTTTCTGCAAAACCACAAGATGTGCATGCAAATGGTGCTTTTTGCAGAACGCGCACGTGGATTTCTACCAAACGATGTGCTAAGCTTGCCGATGCTGCTCTTTTTAGCACCCGCGCACGGATTTGTGCGAAAACGCGTTTTAAGCATGCACATGCATCTTTTGGTAGACGCGGATGAAGTTTTCTGCCAAACCACAAGATGTGCTTGCAAATGGTGCTTTTGGCAGAACGCGCACGTAGATTTCTACCAAACAACGTGCTAAGCATGCCGATGCTGCTCTTTTTAGCACCCGCGCACGCATTTGTGCGAAAACGCGTTTTAAGCATGCACATGCATCTTTTGGTAGACGCGGATGAAGTTTTCTGCAAAACCACAAGATGTGCATGCAAATGGTGCTTTTTGCAGAACGCGCACGTGGATTTCCACCAAACGACGTGCTAAGCATGCCGATGCTGCTCTTTTTAGCACCCGCGCACGGATTTGTGCGAAAACGCGTTTTAAGCATGCACATGCATCTTTTGGTAGACGCGGATGAAGTGTTCTGCAAAACCACAAGATGTGCATGCAAATGGTGCTTTTGGCAGAACGCGCACGTGGATTTCTACCAAACGACGTGCTAAGCATGCCGATGCTGCTCTTTTTAGCACCCGCGCACGCATTTGTGCGAAAACGCGTTTTAAGCATGCACATGCATCTTTTGGTAGACGCGGATGAAGTTTTCTGCAAAACCACAAGATGTGCTTGCAAATGGTGCTTTTGGCAGAACGCGCACGTAGATTTCTACCAAACAACGTGCTAAGCATGCCGATGCTGCTCTTTTTAGCACCCGCGCACGCATTTGTGCGAAAACGCGTTTTAAGCATGCACATGCATCTTTTGGTAGACGCGGATGAAGTTTTCTGCAAAACCACAAGATGTGCATGCAAATGGTGCTTTGTGCAGAACGCGCACGTGGATTTCCACCAAACGACGTGTTAAGCATGCCGATGCTGCTCTTTTTAGCACCCGCGCACGGATTTGTGCGAAAACGCGTTTTAAGCATGCACATGCATCTTTTGGTAGACGCGGATGAAGTGTTCTGCAAAACCACAAGATGTGCATGCAAATGGTGCTTTTGGCAGAACGCGCACGTGGATTTCTACCAAACGACGTGCTAAGCATGCCGATGCTGCTCTTTTTAGCACCCGCGCACGCATTTGTGCGAAAACGCGTTTTAAGCATGCACATGCATCTTTTGGTAGACGCGGATGAAGTTTTCTGCAAAACCACAAGATGTGCATGCAAATGGTGCTTTTTGCAGAACGCGCTCGTGGATTTCTACCAAACGACGTGCTAAGCATGCCGATGCTGCTCTTTTTAGCACCCGCGCACGGATTTGTGCGAAAACTCGTTTTAAGCATGCACATGCATCTTTTGGTAGACGCGGATGAAGTTTTCTGCAAAACCACAAGATGTGCATGCAAATGGTGCTTTTGGCAGAACGCGCACGTGGATTTCTACCAAACGACGTGCTAAGCATGCCGATGCTGCTCTTTTTAGCACCCGCGCACGCATTTGTGCGAAAACGCGTTTTAAGCATGCACATGCATCTTTTGGTAGACGCGGATGAAGTTTTCTGCAAAACCACAAGATGTGCATGCAAATGGTGCTTTTTGCAGAACGCGCTCGTGGATTTCTACCAAACGACGTGCTAAGCATGCCGATGCTGCTCTTTTTAGCACCCGCGCACGCATTTGTGCGAAAACGCGTTTTAAGCATGCACATGCATCTTTTGGTAGACGCGGATGAAGTTTTCTGCAAAACCACAAGATGTGCATGCAAATGGTGCTTTTTGCAGAACGCGCACGTGGATTTCTACCAAACGACGTGCTAAGCATGCCGATGCTGCTCTTTTTAGCACCCGCGCACGGATTTGTGCGAAAACGCGTTTTAAGAATGCACATGCATCTTTTGGTAGACGCGGATGAAGTTTTCTGCAAAACCACAAGATGTGCATGCAAATGGTGCTTTTGGCAGAACGCGCACGTGGATTTCTACCAAACGACGTGCTAAGCATGCCGATGCTGCTCTTTTTAGCACCCGCGCACGCATTTGTGCGAAAACGTGTTTTAAGCATGCACATGCATCTTTTGGTAGACGCGGATGAAGTTTTCTGCAAAACCACAAGATGTGCATGCAAATGGTGCTTTTTGCAGAACGCGCTCGTGGATTTCTACCAAACGACGTGCTAAGCATGCCGATGCTGCTCTTTTTAGCACCCGCGCACGCATTTGTGCGAAAACGCGTTTTAAGCATGCACATGCATCTTTTGGTAGACGCGGATGAAGTTTTTTGCAAAACCACAAGATGTGCATGCAAATGGTGCTTTTTGCAGAACGCGCACGTGGATTTCTACCAAACGACGTGCTAAGCATGCCGATGCTGCTCTTTTTAGCACCCGCGCACGGATTTGTGCGCGAAAACGCGTTTTAAGCATGCACATGCATATTTTGGTAGACGCGGATGAAGTTTTCTGCAAAACCACAATATGTGCATGCAAATGGTGCTTTTGGCAGAACGCGCACGTGGATTTCTACCAAACGACGTGCTAAGCATGCCGATGCTGCTCTTTTTAGCACCCGCGCACGCATTTGTGCGAAAACGCGTTTTAAGCATGCACATGCATCTTTTGGTAGACGCGGATGAAGTTTTCTGCAAAACCACAAGATGTGCATGCAAATGGTGCTTTTTGCAGAACGCGCACGTGGATTTCTACCAAACGACGTGCTAAGCATGCCGATGCTGCTCTTTTTAGCACCCGCGCACGGATTTGTGCGAAAACACGTTTTAAGCATGCACATGCATCTTTTGGTAGACGCGGATGAAGTTTTCTGCAAAACCACAAGATGTGCATTCAAATGGTGCTTTTGGCAGAACGCGCACGTGGATTTCTACCAAACGACGTGCTAAGCATGCCGATGCTGCTCTTTTTAGCACCCGCGCACGCATTTGTGCGAAAACGCGTTTTAAGCATGCACATGCATCTTTTGGTAGACGCGGATGAAGTTTTCTGCAAAACCACAAGATGTGCATGCAAATGGTGCTTTTTGCAGAACGCGCTCGTGGATTTCTACCAAACGACGTGCTAAGCATGCCGATGCTGCTCTTTTTAGCACCCGCGCACGCATTTGTGCGAAAACGCGTTTTAAGCATGCACATGCATCTTTTGGTAGACGCGGATGAAGTTTTCTGCAAAACCACAAGATGTGCATGCAAATGCTGCTTTTTGCAGAACGCGCACGGGGATTTCTACCAAACGACGTGCTAAGCATGCCGATGCTGCTCTTTTTAGCACCCGCGCACGCATTGTGCGAAAACGCGTTTTAAGCATGCACATGCATCTTTTGGTAGACGCGGATGAAGTTTTCTGCAAAACCACAAGATGTGCATGCAAATGGTGCTTTTGGCAGAACGCGCACGTGGATTTCTACCAAGCGACGTGCTAAGCATGCCGATGCTGCTCTTTTTAGCACCCGCGCACGCATTTGTGCGAAAACGCGTTTTAAGCATGCACATGCATATTTTGGTAGACGCGGATGAAGTTTTCTGCAAAACCACAAGATGTGCATGCAAATGGTGCTTTTGGCAGAACGCGCACGCGGATTTCTACCAAACGACGTGCTAAGCATGCCGATGCTGCTCTTTTTAGCACCCGCGCACGCATTTGTGCGAAAACGCGTTTTAAGCATGCACATGCATCTTTTGGTAGACGCGGATGAAGTTTTCTGCAAAACCACAAGATGTGCATGCAAATGGTGCTTTTTGCAGAACGCGCACGTGGATTTCTACCAAACGATGTGCTAAGCTTGCCGATGCTGCTCTTTTTAGCACCCGCGCACGGATTTGTGCGAAAACGCGTTTTAAGCATGCACATGCATCTTTGGTAGACGCGGATGAAGATTTCTGCAAAACCACAAGATGTGCATGCAAATGGTGCTTTTGGCAGAACGCGCACGTGGATTTCTACCAAACGACGTGCTAAGCATGCCGATGCTGCTCGTTTTAGCACCCGCGCACGCATTTGTGCGAAAACGCGTTTTAAGCATGCACATGCATCTTTTGGTAGACGCGGATGAAGTTTTCTGCAAAACCACAAGATGTGCTTGCAAATGGTGCTTTTGGCAGAACGCGCACGTAGATTTCTACCAAACGACGTGCTAAGCATGCCGATGCTGCTCTTTTTAGCACCCGCGCACGCATTTGTGCGAAAACGCGTTTTAAGCATGCACATGCATCTTTTGGTAGACGCGGATGAAGTTTTCTGCAAAACCACAAGATGTGCATGCAAATGGTGCTTTTTGCAGAACGCGCACGTGGATTTCTACCAAACGATGTGCTAAGCTTGCCGATGCTGCTCTTTTTAGCACCCGCGCACGGATTTGTGCGAAAACGCGTTTTAAGCATGCACATGCATCTTTTGGTAGACGCGGATGAAGTTTTCTGCAAAACCACAACATGTGCATGCAAATGGTGCTTTTCGCAGAACGCGCACGTGGATTTCTACCAAACGACGTGCTAAGCATGCCGATGCTGCTCTTTTTAGCACCCGCGCACGCATTCGTGCGAAAACGCGTTTTAAGCATGCACATGCATCTTTTGGTAGACGCGGATGAAGTTTTCTGCAAAACCACAAGATGTGCATGCAAATGGTGCTTTTGGCAGAACGCGCACGTGGATTTCTACCAAGCGACGTGCTAAGCATGCCGATGCTGCTCTTTTTAGCACCCGCGCACGCATTTGTGCGAAAACGCGTTTTAAGCATGCACATGCATCTTTTGGTAGACGCGGATGAAGTTTTCTGCAAAACCACAAGATGTGCATGCAAATGGTGCTTTTGGCAGAACGCGCACGCGGATTTCTACCAAACGACGTGCTAAGCATGCCGATGCTGCTCTTTTTAGCACCCGCGCACGCATTTGTGCGAAAACGCGTTTTAAGCATGCACATGCATCTTTTGGTAGACGCGGATGAAGTTTTCTGCAAAACCACAACATGTGCATGCAAATGGTGCTTTTCGCAGAACGCGCACGTGGATTTCTACCAAACGACGTGCTAAGCATGCCGATGCTGCTCTTTTTAGCACCCGCGCACGCATTTGTGCGAAAACGCGTTTTAAGCATGCACATGCATCTTTTGGTAGACGCGGATGAAGTTTTCTGCAAAACCACAAGATGTGCTTGCAAATGGTGCTTTTGGCAGAACGCGCACGTAGATTTCTACCAAACGACGTGCTAAGCATGCCGATGCTGCTCTTTTTAGCACCCGCGCACGGATTTGTGCGAAAACGCGTTTTAAGCATGCACATGCATCTTTTGGTAGACGCGGATGAAGTTTTCTGCAAAACCACAAGATGTGCATGCAAATGGTGCTTTTTGCAGAACGCGCTCGTGGATTTCTACCAAACGACGTGCTAAGCATGCCGATGCTGCTCTTTTTAGCACCCGCGCACGCATTTGTGCGAAAACGCGTTTTAAGCATGCACATGCATCTTTTGGTAGACGCGGATGAAGTTTTTTGCAAAACCACAATATGTGCATGCAAATGGTGCTTTTTGCAGAACGCGCACGTGGATTTCTACCAAACGACGTGCTAAGCATGCCGATGCTGCTCTTTTTAGCACCCGCGCACGGATTTGTGCGAAAACGCGTTTTAAGCATGCACATGCATCTTTTGGTAGACGCGGATGAAGTTTTCTGCAAAACCACAATATGTGCATGCAAATGGTGCTTTTGGCAGAACGCGCACGTGGATTTCTACCAAACGACGTGCTAAGCATGCCGATGCTGCTCTTTTTAGCACCCGCGCACGCATTTGTGCGAAAACGCGTTTTAAGCATGCACATGCATCTTTTGGTAGACGCGGATGAAGTTTTCTGCAAAACCACAAGATGTGCATGCAAATGGTGCTTTTTGCAGAACGCGCACGTGGATTTCTACCAAACGACGTGCTAAGCATGCCGATGCTGCTCTTTTTAGCACCCGCGCACGGATTTGTGCGAAAACGCGTTTTAAGCATGCACATGCATCTTTTGGTAGACGCGGATGAAGTTTTCTGCAAAACCACAAGATGTGCATGCAAATGGTGCTTTTGGCAGAACGCGCACGTGGATTTCTACCAAACGACGTGCTAAGCATGCCGATGCTGCTCTTTTTAGCACCCGCGCACGCATTTGTGCGAAAACGCGTTTTAAGCATGCACATGCATCTTTTGGTAGACGCGGATGAAGTTTTCTGCAAAACCACAAGATGTGCATGCAAATGGTGCTTTTTGCAGAACGCGCTCGTGGATTTCTACCAAACGACGTGCTAAGCATGCCGATGCTGCTCTTTTTAGCACCCGCGCACGCATTTGTGCGAAAACGCGTTTTAAGCATGCACATGCATCTTTTGGTAGACGCGGATGAAGTTTTCTGCAAAACCACAAGATGTGCATGCAAATGGTGCTTTTTGCAGAACGCGCACGTGGATTTCTACCAAACGACGTGCTAAGCATGCCGATGCTGCTCTTTTTAGCACCCGCGCACGCATTTGTGCGAAAACGCGTTTTAAGCATGCACATGCATCTTTTGGTAGACGCGGATGAAGTTTTCTGCAAAACCACAAGATGTGCATGCAAATGGTGCTTTTGGCAGAACGCGCACGTGGATTTCTACCAAACGACGTGCTAAGCATGCCGATGCTGCTCTTTTTAGCACCCGCGCACGCATTTGTGCAAAAACGCGTTTTAAGCATGCACATGCATCTTTTGGTAGACGCGGATGAAGTTTTCTGCAAAACCACAAGATGTGCATGCAAATGGTGCTTTTGGCAGAACGCGCACGCGGATTTCTACCAAACGACGTGCTAAGCATGCCGATGCTGCTCTTTTTAGCACCCGCGCACGCATTTGTGCGAAAACGCGTTTTAAGCATGCACATGCATCTTTTGGTAGACGCGGATGAAGTTTTCTGCAAAACCACAAGATGTGCATGCAAATGGTGCTTTTTGCAGAACGCGCACGTGGATTTCTACCAAACGATGTGCTAAGCTTGCCGATGCTGCTCTTTTTAGCACCCGCGCACGGATTTGTGCGAAAACGCGTTTTAAGCATGCACATGCATCTTTTGGTAGACGCGGATGAAGTTTTCTGCCAAACCACAAGATGTGCTTGCAAATGGTGCTTTTGGCAGAACGCGCACGTAGATTTCTACCAAACAACGTGCTAAGCATGCCGATGCTGCTCTTTTTAGCACCCGCGCACGCATTTGTGCGAAAACGCGTTTTAAGCATGCACATGCATCTTTTGGTAGACGCGGATGAAGTTTTCTGCAAAACCACAAGATGTGCATGCAAATGGTGCTTTTTGCAGAACGCGCACGTGGATTTCCACCAAACGACGTGCTAAGCATGCCGATGCTGCTCTTTTTAGCACCCGCGCACGGATTTGTGCGAAAACGCGTTTTAAGCATGCACATGCATCTTTTGGTAGACGCGGATGAAGTGTTCTGCAAAACCACAAGATGTGCATGCAAATGGTGCTTTTGGCAGAACGCGCACGTGGATTTCTACCAAACGACGTGCTAAGCATGCCGATGCTGCTCTTTTTAGCACCCGCGCACGCATTTGTGCGAAAACGCGTTTTAAGCATGCACATGCATCTTTTGGTAGACGCGGATGAAGTTTTCTGCAAAACCACAAGATGTGCTTGCAAATGGTGCTTTTGGCAGAACGCGCACGTAGATTTCTACCAAACAACGTGCTAAGCATGCCGATGCTGCTCTTTTTAGCACCCGCGCACGCATTTGTGCGAAAACGCGTTTTAAGCATGCACATGCATCTTTTGGTAGACGCGGATGAAGTTTTCTGCAAAACCACAAGATGTGCATGCAAATGGTGCTTTGTGCAGAACGCGCACGTGGATTTCCACCAAACGACGTGTTAAGCATGCCGATGCTGCTCTTTTTAGCACCCGCGCACGGATTTGTGCGAAAACGCGTTTTAAGCATGCACATGCATCTTTTGGTAGACGCGGATGAAGTGTTCTGCAAAACCACAAGATGTGCATGCAAATGGTGCTTTTGGCAGAACGCGCACGTGGATTTCTACCAAACGACGTGCTAAGCATGCCGATGCTGCTCTTTTTAGCACCCGCGCACGCATTTGTGCGAAAACGCGTTTTAAGCATGCACATGCATCTTTTGGTAGACGCGGATGAAGTTTTCTGCAAAACCACAAGATGTGCATGCAAATGGTGCTTTTTGCAGAACGCGCTCGTGGATTTCTACCAAACGACGTGCTAAGCATGCCGATGCTGCTCTTTTTAGCACCCGCGCACGGATTTGTGCGAAAACTCGTTTTAAGCATGCACATGCATCTTTTGGTAGACGCGGATGAAGTTTTCTGCAAAACCACAAGATGTGCATGCAAATGGTGCTTTTGGCAGAACGCGCACGTGGATTTCTACCAAACGACGTGCTAAGCATGCCGATGCTGCTCTTTTTAGCACCCGCGCACGCATTTGTGCGAAAACGCGTTTTAAGCATGCACATGCATCTTTTGGTAGACGCGGATGAAGTTTTCTGCAAAACCACAAGATGTGCATGCAAATGGTGCTTTTTGCAGAACGCGCTCGTGGATTTCTACCAAACGACGTGCTAAGCATGCCGATGCTGCTCTTTTTAGCACCCGCGCACGCATTTGTGCGAAAACGCGTTTTAAGCATGCACATGCATCTTTTGGTAGACGCGGATGAAGTTTTCTGCAAAACCACAAGATGTGCATGCAAATGGTGCTTTTTGCAGAACGCGCACGTGGATTTCTACCAAACGACGTGCTAAGCATGCCGATGCTGCTCTTTTTAGCACCCGCGCACGGATTTGTGCGAAAACGCGTTTTAAGAATGCACATGCATCTTTTGGTAGACGCGGATGAAGTTTTCTGCAAAACCACAAGATGTGCATGCAAATGGTGCTTTTGGCAGAACGCGCACGTGGATTTCTACCAAACGACGTGCTAAGCATGCCGATGCTGCTCTTTTTAGCACCCGCGCACGCATTTGTGCGAAAACGTGTTTTAAGCATGCACATGCATCTTTTGGTAGACGCGGATGAAGTTTTCTGCAAAACCACAAGATGTGCATGCAAATGGTGCTTTTTGCAGAACGCGCTCGTGGATTTCTACCAAACGACGTGCTAAGCATGCCGATGCTGCTCTTTTTAGCACCCGCGCACGCATTTGTGCGAAAACGCGTTTTAAGCATGCACATGCATCTTTTGGTAGACGCGGATGAAGTTTTTTGCAAAACCACAAGATGTGCATGCAAATGGTGCTTTTTGCAGAACGCGCACGTGGATTTCTACCAAACGACGTGCTAAGCATGCCGATGCTGCTCTTTTTAGCACCCGCGCACGGATTTGTGCGAAAACGCGTTTTAAGCATGCACATGCATATTTTGGTAGACGCGGATGAAGTTTTCTGCAAAACCACAATATGTGCATGCAAATGGTGCTTTTGGCAGAACGCGCACGTGGATTTCTACCAAACGACGTGCTAAGCATGCCGATGCTGCTCTTTTTAGCACCCGCGCACGCATTTGTGCGAAAACGCGTTTTAAGCATGCACATGCATCTTTTGGTAGACGCGGATGAAGTTTTCTGCAAAACCACAAGATGTGCATGCAAATGGTGCTTTTTGCAGAACGCGCACGTGGATTTCTACCAAACGACGTGCTAAGCATGCCGATGCTGCTCTTTTTAGCACCCGCGCACGGATTTGTGCGAAAACACGTTTTAAGCATGCACATGCATCTTTTGGTAGACGCGGATGAAGTTTTCTGCAAAACCACAAGATGTGCATTCAAATGGTGCTTTTGGCAGAACGCGCACGTGGATTTCTACCAAACGACGTGCTAAGCATGCCGATGCTGCTCTTTTTAGCACCCGCGCACGCATTTGTGCGAAAACGCGTTTTAAGCATGCACATGCATCTTTTGGTAGACGCGGATGAAGTTTTCTGCAAAACCACAAGATGTGCATGCAAATGGTGCTTTTTGCAGAACGCGCTCGTGGATTTCTACCAAACGACGTGCTAAGCATGCCGATGCTGCTCTTTTTAGCACCCGCGCACGCATTTGTGCGAAAACGCGTTTTAAGCATGCACATGCATCTTTTGGTAGACGCGGATGAAGTTTTCTGCAAAACCACAAGATGTGCATGCAAATGCTGCTTTTTGCAGAACGCGCACGGGGATTTCTACCAAACGACGTGCTAAGCATGCCGATGCTGCTCTTTTTAGCACCCGCGCACGCATTTGTGCGAAAACGCGTTTTAAGCATGCACATGCATCTTTTGGTAGACGCGGATGAAGTTTTCTGCAAAACCACAAGATGTGCATGCAAATGGTGCTTTTGGCAGAACGCGCACGTGGATTTCTACCAAGCGACGTGCTAAGCATGCCGATGCTGCTCTTTTTAGCACCCGCGCACGCATTTGTGCGAAAACGCGTTTTAAGCATGCACATGCATATTTTGGTAGACGCGGATGAAGTTTTCTGCAAAACCACAAGATGTGCATGCAAATGGTGCTTTTGGCAGAACGCGCACGCGGATTTCTACCAAACGACGTGCTAAGCATGCCGATGCTGCTCTTTTTAGCACCCGCGCACGCATTTGTGCGAAAACGCGTTTTAAGCATGCACATGCATCTTTTGGTAGACGCGGATGAAGTTTTCTGCAAAACCACAAGATGTGCATGCAAATGGTGCTTTTTGCAGAACGCGCACGTGGATTTCTACCAAACGATGTGCTAAGCTTGCCGATGCTGCTCTTTTTAGCACCCGCGCACGGATTTGTGCGAAAACGCGTTTTAAGCATGCACATGCATCTTTTGGTAGACGCGGATGAAGATTTCTGCAAAACCACAAGATGTGCATGCAAATGGTGCTTTTGGCAGAACGCGCACGTGGATTTCTACCAAACGACGTGCTAAGCATGCCGATGCTGCTCGTTTTAGCACCCGCGCACGCATTTGTGCGAAAACGCGTTTTAAGCATGCACATGCATCTTTTGGTAGACGCGGATGAAGTTTTCTGCAAAACCACAAGATGTGCTTGCAAATGGTGCTTTTGGCAGAACGCGCACGTAGATTTCTACCAAACGACGTGCTAAGCATGCCGATGCTGCTCTTTTTAGCACCCGCGCACGCATTTGTGCGAAAACGCGTTTTAAGCATGCACATGCATCTTTTGGTAGACGCGGATGAAGTTTTCTGCAAAACCACAAGATGTGCATGCAAATGGTGCTTTTTGCAGAACGCGCACGTGGATTTCTACCAAACGATGTGCTAAGCTTGCCGATGCTGCTCTTTTTAGCACCCGCGCACGGATTTGTGCGAAAACGCGTTTTAAGCATGCACATGCATCTTTTGGTAGACGCGGATGAAGTTTTCTGCAAAACCACAACATGTGCATGCAAATGGTGCTTTTCGCAGAACGCGCACGTGGATTTCTACCAAACGACGTGCTAAGCATGCCGATGCTGCTCTTTTTAGCACCCGCGCACGCATTCGTGCGAAAACGCGTTTTAAGCATGCACATGCATCTTTTGGTAGACGCGGATGAAGTTTTCTGCAAAACCACAAGATGTGCATGCAAATGGTGCTTTTGGCAGAACGCGCACGTGGATTTCTACCAAGCGACGTGCTAAGCATGCCGATGCTGCTCTTTTTAGCACCCGCGCACGCATTTGTGCGAAAACGCGTTTTAAGCATGCACATGCATCTTTTGGTAGACGCGGATGAAGTTTTCTGCAAAACCACAAGATGTGCATGCAAATGGTGCTTTTGGCAGAACGCGCACGCGGATTTCTACCAAACGACGTGCTAAGCATGCCGATGCTGCTCTTTTTAGCACCCGCGCACGCATTTGTGCGAAAACGCGTTTTAAGCATGCACATGCATCTTTTGGTAGACGCGGATGAAGTTTTCTGCAAAACCACAACATGTGCATGCAAATGGTGCTTTTCGCAGAACGCGCACGTGGATTTCTACCAAACGACGTGCTAAGCATGCCGATGCTGCTCTTTTTAGCACCCGCGCACGCATTTGTGCGAAAACGCGTTTTAAGCATGCACATGCATCTTTTGGTAGACGCGGATGAAGTTTTCTGCAAAACCACAAGATGTGCTTGCAAATGGTGCTTTTGGCAGAACGCGCACGTAGATTTCTACCAAACGACGTGCTAAGCATGCCGATGCTGCTCTTTTTAGCACCCGCGCACGGATTTGTGCGAAAACGCGTTTTAAGCATGCACATGCATCTTTTGGTAGACGCGGATGAAGTTTTCTGCAAAACCACAAGATGTGCATGCAAATGGTGCTTTTGGCAGAACGCGCACGTGGATTTCTACCAAACGACGTGCTAAGCATGCCGATGCTGCTCTTTTTAGCACCCGCGCACGCATTTGTGCGAAAACGCGTTTTAAGCATGCACATGCATCTTTTGGTAGACGCGGATGAAGTTTTCTGCAAAACCACAAGATGTGCATGCAAATGGTGCTTTTTGCAGAACGCGCACGTGGATTTCTACCAAACGACGTGCTAAGCATGCCGATGCTGCTCTTTTTAGCACCCGCGCACGGATTTGTGCGAAAACGCGTTTTAAGCATGCACATGCATCTTTTGGTAGACGCGGATGAAGTTTTCTGCAAAACCACAAGATGTGCATGCAAATGGTGCTTTTGGCAGAACGCGCACGTGGATTTCTACCAAACGACGTGCTAAGCATGCCGATGCTGCTCTTTTAGCACCCGCGCACGGATTTGTGCGAAAACGCGTTTTAAGCATGCACATGCATCTTTTGGTAGACGCGGATGAAGTTTTCTTCAAAACCACAAGATGTGCATGCAAATGGTGCTTTTGGCAGAACGCGCACGTGGATTTCTACCAAACGACGTGCTAAGCATGCCGATGCTGCTCTTTTTAGCA
The DNA here is from genome assembly GCF_023375885.2 of Dermacentor andersoni. NCBI lineage: Eukaryota > Metazoa > Arthropoda > Arachnida > Ixodida > Ixodidae > Dermacentor > Dermacentor andersoni. The sequence goes on along the minus strand of NW_027315130.1, from coordinate 42,305 downwards.
CCCGCGCACGCATTTGTGCGAAAACGCGTTTTAAGCATGCACATGCATCTTTTGGTAGACGCGGATGGAGTTTTCTGCAAAACCACAAGATGTGCATGCAAATGGTGCTTTTTGCAGAACGCGCACGTGGATTTCTACCAAACGACGTGCTAAGCATGCCGATGCTGCTCTTTTTAGCACCCGCGCACGCATTTGTGCGAAAACGCGTTTTAAGCATGCACATGCATCTTTTGGTAGACGCGGATGAAGTTTTCTGCAAAACCACAAGATGTGCATGCAAATGGTGCTTTTTGCAGAACGCGCACGTGGATTTCTACCAAACAACGTGCTAAGCATGCCGATGCTGCTCTTTTTAGCACCCGCGCACGCATTTGTGCGAAAACGCGTTTTAAGCATGCACATGCATCTTTTGGTAGACGCGGATGAAGTTTTCTGCAAAACCACAAGATGTGCATGCAAATGGTGCTTTTTGCAGAACGCGCACGTGGATTTCTACCAAACGACGTGCTAAGCATGCCGATGCTGCTCTTTTTAGCACCCGCGCACGCATTTGTGCGAAAACGCGTTTTAGGCATGCACATGCATCTTTTGGTAGACGCGGATGAAGTTTTCTGCAAAACCACAAGATGTGCATGCAAATGGTGCTTTTGGCAGAACGCGCACGTAGATTTCTACCAAACGACGTGCTAAGCATGCCGATGCTGCTCTTTTTAGCACCCGCGCACGGATTTGTGCGAAAACGCGTTTTAAGCATGCACATGCATCTTTTGGTAGACGCGGATGAAGTTTTCTGCAAAACCACAAGATGTGCATGCAAATGGTGCTTTTGGCAGAACGCGCACGTGGATTTCTACCAAACGACGTGCTAAGCATGCCGATGCTGCTCTTTTTAGCACCCGCGCACGCATTTGTGCGAAAACGCGTTTTAAGCATGCACATGCATCTTTTGGTAGACGCGGATGAAGTTTTCTGCAAAACCACAAGATGTGCATGCAAATGGTGCTTTTTGCAGAACGCGCACGTGGATTTCTACCAAACGACGTGCTAAGCATGCCGATGCTGCTCTTTTTAGCACCCGCGCACGGATTTGTGCGAAAACGCGTTTTAAGCATGCACATGCATCTTTTGGTAGACGCGGATGAAGTTTTCTGCAAAACCACAAGATGTGCATGCAAATGGTGCTTTTTGCAGAACGCGCACGTGGATTTCTACCAAACGACGTGCTAAGCATGCCGATGCTGCTCTTTTTAGCACCCGCGCACGGATTTGTGCGAAAACGCGTTTTAAGCATGCACATGCATCTTTTGGTAGACGCGGATGAAGTTTTCTGCAAAACCACAAGATGTGCATGCAAATGGTGCTTTTGGCAGAACGCGTACGTGGATTTCTACCAAACGACGTGCTAAGCATGCCGATGCTGCTCTTTTTAGCACCCGCGCACGGATTTGTGCGAAAACGCGTTTTAAGCATGCACATGCATCTTTTGGTAGACGCGGATGAAGTTTTCTGCAAAACCACAAGATGTGCATGCAAATGGTGCTTTTGGCAGAACGCGCACGTGGATTTCTACCAAACGACGTGCTAAGCATGCCGATGCTGCTCTTTTTAGCACCCGCGCACGGATTTGTGCGAAAACGCGTTTTAAGCATGCACATGCATCTTTTGGTAGACGCGGATGAAGTTTTCTGCAAAACCACAAGATGTGCATGCAAATGGTGCTTTTGGCAGAACGCGCACGTGGATTTCTACCAAACGACGTGCTAAGCATGCCGATGCTGCTCTTTTTAGCACCCGCGCACGCATTTGTGCGAAAACGCGTTTTAAGCATGCACATGCATCTTTTGGTAGACGCGGATGAAGTTTTCTGCAAAACCACAAGATGTGCATGCAAATGGTGCTTTTTGCAGAACGCGCACGTGGATTTCTACCAAACGACGTGCTAAGCATGCCGATGCTGCTCTTTTTAGCACCCGCGCACGGATTTGTGCGAAAACGCGTTTTAAGCATGCACATGCATCTTTTGGTAGACGCGGATGAAGTTTTCTGCAAAACCACAAGATGTGCATGCAAATGGTGCTTTTGGCAGAACGTGCACGTGGATTTCTACCAAACGACGTGCTAAGCATGCCGATGCTGCTCTTTTTAGCACCCGCGCACGCATTTGTGCGAAAACGCGTTTTAAGCATGCACATGCATCTTTTGGTAGACGCGGATGAAGTTTTCTGCAAAACCACAACATGTGCATGCAAATGGTGCTTTTCGCAGAACGCGCACGTGGATTTCTACCAAACGACGTGCTAAGCATGCCGATGCTGCTCTTTTTAGCACCCGCGCACGGATTTGTGCGAAAACGCGTTTTAAGCATGCACATGCATCTTTTGGTAGACGCGGATGAAGTTTTCTGCAAAACCACAAGATGTGCATGCAAATGGTGCTTTTGGCAGAACGCGCACGTAGATTTCTACCAAACGACGTGCTAAGCATGCCGATGCTGCTCTTTTTAGCACCCGCGCACGCATTTGTGCGAAAACGCGTTTTAAGCATGCACATGCATCTTTTGGTAGACGCGGATGAAGTTTTCTGCAAAACCACAAGATGTGCATGCAAATGGTGCTTTTTGCAGAACGCGCACGTGGATTTCTACCAAACGACGTGCTAAGCATGCCGATGCTGCTCTTTTTAGCACCCGCGCACGGATTTGTGCGAAAACGCGTTTTAAGCATGCACATGCATCTTTTGGTAGACGCGGATGAAGTTTTCTGCAAAACCACAAGATGTGCATGCAAATGGTGCTTTTGGCAGAACGCGCACGTGGATTTCTACCAAACGACGTGCTAAGCATGCCGATGCTGCTCTTTTTAGCACCCGCGCACGGATTTGTGCGAAAACGCGTTTTAAGCATGCACATGCATCTTTTGGTAGACGCGGATGAAGTTTTCTGCAAAACCACAAGATGTGCATGCAAATGGTGCTTTTTGCAGAACGCGCACGTGGATTTCTACCAAACGAAATGCTAAGCATGCCGATGCTGCTCTTTTTAGCACCCGCGCACGGATTTGTGCGAAAACGCGTTTTAAGCATGCACATGCATCTTTTGGTAGACGCGGATGAAGTTTTCTGCAAAACCACAAGATGTGCATGCAAATGGTGCTTTTGGCAGAACGCGCACGTGGATTTCTACCAAACGACGTGCTAAGCATGCCGATGCTGCTCTTTTTAGCACCCGCGCACGGATTTGTGCGAAAACGCGTTTTAAGCATGCACATGCATCTTTTGGTAGACGCGGATGAAGTTTTCTGCAAAACCACAAGATGTGCATGCAAATGGTGCTTTTGGCAGAACGCGCACGTGGATTTCTACCAAACGACGTGCTAAGCATGCCGATGCTGCTCTTTTTAGCACCCGCGCACGGATTTGTGCGAAAACGCGTTTTAAGCATGCACATGCATCTTTTGGTAGACGCGGATGAAGTTTTCTGCAAAACCACAAGATGTGCATGCAAAATCTGTCTCGCGTGTGTCGCGCACGTGGATTTCTACCAAACGAAATGCTAAGCATGCCGATGCTGCTCTTTTTAGCACCCGCGCACGGATTTGTGCGAAAACGCGTTTTAAGCATGCACATGCATCTTTTGGTAGACGCGGATGAAGTTTTCTGCAAAACCACAAGATGTGCATGCAAATGGTGCTTTTGGCAGAACGCGCACGTGGATTTCTACCAAACGACGTGCTAAGCATGCCGATGCTGCTCTTTTTAGCACCCGCGCACGGATTTGTGCGAAAACGCGTTTTAAGCATGCACATGCATCTTTTGGTAGACGCGGATGAAGTTTTCTGCAAAACCACAAGATGTGCATGCAAATGGTGCTTTTGGCAGAACGCGCACGTGGATTTCTACCAAACGACGTGCTAAGCATGCCGATGCTGCTCTTTTTAGCACCCGCGCACGCATTTGTGCGAAAACGCGTTTTAAGCATGCACATGCATCTTTTGGTAGACGCGGATGGAGTTTTCTGCAAAACCACAAGATGTGCATGCAAATGGTGCTTTTTGCAGAACGCGCACGTGGATTTCTACCAAACGACGTGCTAAGCATGCCGATGCTGCTCTTTTTAGCACCCGCGCACGCATTTGTGCGAAAACGCGTTTTAAGCATGCACATGCATCTTTTGGTAGACGCGGATGAAGTTTTCTGCAAAACCACAAGATGTGCATGCAAATGGTGCTTTTTGCAGAACGCGCACGTGGATTTCTACCAAACAACGTGCTAAGCATGCCGATGCTGCTCTTTTTAGCACCCGCGCACGCATTTGTGCGAAAACGCGTTTTAAGCATGCACATGCATATTTTGGTAGACGCGGATGAAGTTTTCTGCAAAACCACAAGATGTGCATGCAAATGGTGCTTTTTGCAGAACGCGCACGTGGATTTCTACCAAACGACGTGCTAAGCATGCCGATGCTGCTCTTTTTAGCACCCGCGCACGGATTTGTGCGAAAACGCGTTTTAAGCATGCACATGCATCTTTTGGTAGACGCGGATGAAGTTTTCTGCAAAACCACAAGATGTGCATGCAAATGGTGCTTTTGGCAGAACGCGCACGTAGATTTCTACCAAACGACGTGCTAAGCATGCCGATGCTGCTCTTTTTAGCACCCGCGCACGCATTTGTGCGAAAACGCGTTTTAAGCATGCACATGCATCTTTTGGTAGACGCGGATGAAGTTTTCTGCAAAACCACAAGATGTGCATGCAAATGGTGCTTTTTGCAGAACGCGCACGTGGATTTCTACCAAACGACGTGCTAAGCATGCCGATGCTGCTCTTTTTAGCACCCGCGCACGGATTTGTGCGAAAACGCGTTTTAAGCATGCACATGCATCTTTTGGTAGACGCGGATGAAGTTTTCTGCAAAACCACAAGATGTGCATTCAAATGGTGCTTTTGGCAGAACGCGCACGCGGATTTCTACCAAACGACGTGCTAAGCATGCCGATGCTGCTCTTTTTAGCACCCGCGCACGCATTTGTGCGAAAACGCGTTTTAAGCATGCACATGCATCTTTTGGTAGACGCGGATGAAGTTTTCTGCAAAACCACAACATGTGCATGCAAATGGTGCTTTTCGCAGAACGCGCACGTGGATTTCTACCAAACGACGTGCTAAGCATGCCGATGCTGCTCTTTTTAGCACCCGCGCACGCATTTGTGCGAAAACGCGTTTTAAGCATGCACATGCATCTTTTGGTAGACGCGGATGAAGTTTTCTGCAAAACCACAAGATGTGCTTGCAAATGGTGCTTTTGGCAGAACGCGCACGTAGATTTCTACCAAACGACGTGCTAAGCATGCCGATGCTGCTCTTTTTAGCACCCGCGCACGGATTTGTGCGAAAACGCGTTTTAAGCATGCACATGCATCTTTTGGTAGACGCGGATGAAGTTTTCTGCAAAACCACAAGATGTGCATGCAAATGGTGCTTTTGGCAGAACGCGCACGTGGATTTCTACCAAACGACGTGCTAAGCATGCCGATGCTGCTCTTTTTAGCACCCGCGCACGCATTTGTGCGAAAACGCGTTTTAAGCATGCACATGCATCTTTTGGTAGACGCGGATGAAGTTTTCTGCAAAACCACAAGATGTGCATGCAAATGGTGCTTTTTGCAGAACGCGCACGTGGATTTCTACCAAACGACGTGCTAAGCATGCCGATGCTGCTCTTTTTAGCACCCGCGCACGGATTTGTGCGAAAACGCGTTTTAAGCATGCACATGCATCTTTTGGTAGACGCGGATGAAGTTTTCTGCAAAACCACAAGATGTGCATGCAAATGGTGCTTTTGGCAGAACGTGCACGTGGATTTCTACCAAACGACGTGCTAAGCATGCCGATGCTGCTCTTTTTAGCACCCGCGCACGCATTTGTGCGAAAACGCGTTTTAAGCATGCACATGCATCTTTTGGTAGACGCGGATGAAGTTTTCTGCAAAACCACAACATGTGCATGCAAATGGTGCTTTTCGCAGAACGCGCACGTGGATTTCTACCAAACGACGTGCTAAGCATGCCGATGCTGCTCTTTTTAGCACCCGCGCACGGATTTGTGCGAAAACGCGTTTTAAGCATGCACATGCATCTTTTGGTAGACGCGGATGAAGTTTTCTGCAAAACCACAAGATGTGCATGCAAATGGTGCTTTTGGCAGAACGCGCACGTAGATTTCTACCAAACGACGTGCTAAGCATGCCGATGCTGCTCTTTTTAGCACCCGCGCACGGATTTGTGCGAAAACGCGTTTTAAGCATGCACATGCATCTTTTGGTAGACGCGGATGAAGTTTTCTGCAAAACCACAAGATGTGCATGCAAATGGTGCTTTTGGCAGAACGCGCACGTGGATTTCTACCAAACGACGTGCTAAGCATGCCGATGCTGCTCTTTTTAGCACCCGCGCACGCATTTGTGCGAAAACGCGTTTTAAGCATGCACATGCATCTTTTGGTAGACGCGGATGAAGTTTTCTGCAAAACCACAAGATGTGCATGCAAATGGTGCTTTTTGCAGAACGCGCACGTGGATTTCTACCAAACGACGTGCTAAGCATGCCGATGCTGCTCTTTTTAGCACCCGCGCACGGATTTGTGCGAAAACGCGTTTTAAGCATGCACATGCATCTTTTGGTAGACGCGGATGAAGTTTTCTGCAAAACCACAAGATGTGCATGCAAATGGTGCTTTTGGCAGAACGCGCACGTGGATTTCTACCAAACGACGTGCTAAGCATGCCGATGCTGCTCTTTTTAGCACCCGCGCACGGATTTGTGCGAAAACGCGTTTTAAGCATGCACATGCATCTTTTGGTAGACGCGGATGAAGTTTTCTGCAAAACCACAAGATGTGCATGCAAATGGTGCTTTTTGCAGAACGCGCACGTGGATTTCTACCAAACGAAATGCTAAGCATGCCGATGCTGCTCTTTTTAGCACCCGCGCACGGATTTGTGCGAAAACGCGTTTTAAGCATGCACATGCATCTTTTGGTAGACGCGGATGAAGTTTTCTGCAAAACCACAAGATGTGCATGCAAATGGTGCTTTTGGCAGAACGCGCACGTGGATTTCTACCAAACGACGTGCTAAGCATGCCGATGCTGCTCTTTTTAGCACCCGCGCACGCATTTGTGCGAAAACGCGTTTTAAGCATGCACATGCATCTTTTGGTAGACGCGGATGAAGTTTTCTGCAAAACCACAAGATGTGCATGCAAATGGTGCTTTTGGCAGAACGCGCACGTGGATTTCTACCAAACGACGTGCTAAGCATGCCGATGCTGCTCTTTTTAGCACCCGCGCACGCATTTGTGCGAAAACGCGTTTTAAGCATGCACATGCATCTTTTGGTAGACGCGGATGGAGTTTTCTGCAAAACCACAAGATGTGCATGCAAATGGTGCTTTTTGCAGAACGCGCACGTGGATTTCTACCAAACGACGTGCTAAGCATGCCGATGCTGCTCTTTTTAGCACCCGCGCACGCATTTGTGCGAAAACGCGTTTTAAGCATGCACATGCATCTTTTGGTAGACGCGGATGAAGTTTTCTGCAAAACCACAAGATGTGCATGCAAATGGTGCTTTTTGCAGAACGCGCACGTGGATTTCTACCAAACAACGTGCTAAGCATGCCGATGCTGCTCTTTTTAGCACCCGCGCACGCATTTGTGCGAAAACGCGTTTTAAGCATGCACATGCATATTTTGGTAGACGCGGGATGAAGTTTTTCTGCAAAACCACAAGATGTGCATGCAAATGGTGCTTTTTGCAGAACGCGCACGTGGATTTCTACCAAACGACGTGCTAAGCATGCCGATGCTGCTCTTTTTAGCACCCGCGCACGGATTTGTGCGAAAACGCGTTTTAAGCATGCACATGCATCTTTTGGTAGACGCGGATGAAGTTTTCTGCAAAACCACAAGATGTGCATGCAAATGGTGCTTATTGGCAGAAACGCGCACGTAGATTTCTACCAAACGACGTGCTAAGCATGCCGATGCTGCTCTTTTTAGCACCCGCGCACGCATTTGTGCGAAAACGCGTTTTAAGCATGCACATGCATCTTTTGGTAGACGCGGATGAAGTTTTATGCAAAACCACAAGATGTGCATGCAAATGGTGCTTTTTGATGAACGCGCACGTGGGATTCTACCAAACGACGTGCTAAGCATGCCGATGCTGCTCTTTTTAGCACCCGCGCACGCATTTGTGCGAAAACGCGTTTTAAGCATGCACATGCATCCTTTGGTAGACGCGGATGAAGTTTTCTGCAAAACCACAAGATGTGCATGCAAATGGTGCTTTTTGCAGAACGCGCACGTGGATTTCTACCAAACGACGTGCTAAGCATGCCGATGCTGCTCTTTTTAGCACCCGCGCACGGATTTGTGCGAAAATGCGTTTTAAGCATGCACATGCATCTTTTGGTAGACGCGGATGAAGTTTTCTGCAAAACCACAAGATGTGCATGCAAATGGTGCTTTTGGCAGAACGCGTACGTGGATTTCTACCAAACGACGTGCTAAGCATGCCGATGCTGCTCTTTTTAGCACCCGCGCACGGATTTGTGCGAAAACGCGTTTTAAGCATGCACATGCATCTTTTGGTAGACGCGGATGAAGTTTTCTGCAAAACCACAAGATGTGCATGCAAATGGTGCTTTTGGCAGAACGCGCACGTGGATTTCTACCAAACGACGTGCTAAGCATGCCGATGCTGCTCTTTTTAGCACCCGCGCACGCATTTGTGCGAAAACGCGTTTTAGGCATGCACATGCATCTTTTGGTAGACGCGGATGAAGTTTTCTGCAAAACCACAAGATGTGCATGCAAAATGGTGCTTTTTGCAGAACGCGCACGTGGATTTCTACCAAACGACGTGCTAAGCATGCCGATGCTGCTCTTTTTAGCACCCGCGCACGGATTTGTGCGAAAACGCGTTTTAAGCATGCACATGCATCTTTTGGTAGACGCGGATGAAGTTTTCTGCAAAACCACAAGATGTGCATGCAAATGGTGCTTTTGGCAGAACGCGCACGTGGATTTCTACCAAACGACGTGCTAAGCATGCCGATGCTGCTCTTTTTAGCACCCGCGCACGGATTTGTGCGAAAACGCGTTTTAAGCATGCACATGCATCTTTTGGTAGACGCGGATGAAGTTTTCTGCAAAACCACAAGATGTGCATGCAAATGGTGCTTTTTGCAGAACGCGCACGTGGATTTCTACCAAACGAAATGCTAAGCATGCCGATGCTGCTCTTTTTAGCACCCGCGCACGGATTTGTGCGAAAACGCGTTTTAAGCATGCACATGCATCTTTTGGTAGACGCGGATGAAGTTTTCTGCAAAACCACAAGATGTGCATGCAAATGGTGCTTTTGGCAGAACGCGCACGTGGATTTCTACCAAACGACGTGCTAAGCATGCCGATGCTGCTCTTTTTAGCACCCGCGCACGGATTTGTGCGAAAACGCGTTTTAAGCATGCACATGCATCTTTTGGTAGACGCGGATGAAGTTTTCTGCAAAACCACAAGATGTGCATGCAAATGGTGCTTTTGGCAGAACGCGCACGTGGATTTCTACCAAACGACGTGCTAAGCATGCCGATGCTGCTCTTTTTAGCACCCGCGCACGCATTTGTGCGAAAACGCGTTTTAAGCATGCACATGCATCTTTTGGTAGACGCGGATGAAGTTTTCTGCAAAACCACAAGATGTGCATGCAAATGGTGCTTTTGGCAGAACGCGCACGTGGATTTCTACCAAACGACGTGCTAAGCATGCCGATGCTGCTCTTTTTAGCACCCGCGCACGCATTTGTGCGAAAACGCGTTTTAAGCATGCACATGCATCTTTTGGTAGACGCGGATGGAGTTTTCTGCAAAACCACAAGATGTGCATGCAAATGGTGCTTTTTGCAGAACGCGCACGTGGATTTCTACCAAACGACGTGCTAAGCATGCCGATGCTGCTCTTTTTAGCACCCGCGCACGCATTTGTGCGAAAACGCGTTTTAAGCATGCACATGCATCTTTTGGTAGACGCGGATGAAGTTTTCTGCAAAACCACAAGATGTGCATGCAAATGGTGCTTTTTGCAGAACGCGCACGTGGATTTCTACCAAACAACGTGCTAAGCATGGCCGATGCTGCTCTTTTTAGCACCCGCGCACGCATTTGTGCGAAAACGCGTTTTAAGCATGCACATGCATATTTTGGTAGACGCGGATGAAGTTTTCTGCAAAACCACAAGATGTGCATGCAAATGGTGCTTTTTGCAGAACGCGCACGTGGATGTCTACCAAACGACGTGCTAAGCATGCCGATGCTGCTCTTTTTAGCACCCGCGCACGCATTTGTGCGAAAACGCGTTTTAAGCATGCACATGCATCTTTTGGTAGACGCGGATGAAGTTTTCTGCAAAACCACAAGATGTGCATGCAAGATGGTGCTTTTTGCAGAACGCGCACGTGGATTTCTACCAAACGACGTGCTAAGCATGCCGATGCTGCTCTTTTTAGCACCCGCGCACGGATTTGTGCGAAAACGCGTTTTAAGCATGCACATGCATCTTTTGGTAGACGCGGATGAAGTTTTCTGCAAAACCACAAGATGTGCATTCAAATGGTGCTTTTGGCAGAACGCGCACGCGGATTTCTACCAAACGACGTGCTAAGCATGCCGATGCTGCTCTTTTTAGCACCCGCGCACGCATTTGTGCGAAAACGCGTTTTAAGCATGCACATGCATCTTTTGGTAGACGCGGATGAAGTTTTCTGCAAAACCACAACATGTGCATGCAAATGGTGCTTTTCGCAGAACGCGCACGTGGGATTTCTACCAAACGACGTGCTAAGCATGCCGATGCTGCTCTTTTTAGCACCCGCGCACGCATTTGTGCGAAAACGCGTTTTAAGCATGCACATGCATCTTTTGGTAGACGCGGATGAAAGTTTTCTGCAAAACCACAAGATGTGCTTGCAAATGGTGCTTTTGGCAGAACGCGCACGTAGATTTCTACCAAACGACGTGCTAAGCATGCCGATGCTGCTCTTTTTAGCACCCCGCCGCACGGATTTGTGCGAAAACGCGTTTTAAGCATGCACATGCATCTTTTGGTAGACGCGGATGAAGTTTTCTGCAAAACCACAAGATGTGCATGCAAATGGTGCTTTTGGCAGAACGCGCACGTGGATTTCTACCAAACGACGTGCTAAGCATGCCGATGCTGCTCTTTTTAGCACCCGCGCACGCATTTGTGCGAAAACGCGTTTTAAGCATGCACATGCATCTTTTGGTAGACGCGAGATGAAGTTTTCTGCAAAACCACAAGATGTGCATGCAAATGGTGCTTTTTGCAGAACGCGCACGTGGATTTCTACCAAAACGACGTGCTAAGCATGCCGATGCTGCTCTTTTTAGCACCCGCGCACGGATTTGTGCGAAAACGCGTTTTAAGCATGCACATGCATCTTTTGGTAGGACGCGGATGAAGTTTTCTGCAAAACCACAAGATGTGCATGCAAATGGTGCTTTTGGCAGAACGTGCACGTGGATTTCTACCAAACGACGTGCTAAGCATGCCGATGCTGCTCTTTTTAGCACCCGCGCACGCATTTGTGCGAAAACGCGTTTTAAGCATGCACATGCATCTTTTGGTAGACGCGGATGAAGTTTTCTGCAAAACCACAACATGTGCATGCAAATGGTGCTTTTCGCAGAACGCGCACGTGGATTTCTACCAAACGACGTGCTAAGCATGCCGATGCTGCTCTTTTTAGCACCCGCGCACGGATTTGTGCGAAAACGCGTTTTAAGCATGCACATGCATCTTTTGGTAGACGCGGATGAAGTTTTCTGCAAAACCACAAGATGTGCATGCAAATGGTGCTTTTGGCAGAACGCGCACGTAGATTTCTACCAAACGACGTGCTAAGCATGCCGATGCTGCTCTTTTTAGCACCCGCGCACGGATTTGTGCGAAAACGCGTTTTAAGCATGCACATGCATCTTTTGGTAGACGCGGATGAAGTTTTCTGCAAAACCACAAGATGTGCATGCAAATGGTGCTTTTGGCAGAACGCGCACGTGGATTTCTACCAAACGACGTGCTAAGCATGCCGATGCTGCTCTTTTTAGCACCCGCGCACGCATTTGTGCGAAAACGCGTTTTAAGCATGCACATGCATCTTTTGGTAGACGCGGATGAAGTTTTCTGCAAAACCACAAGATGTGCATGCAAATGGTGCTTTTTGCAGAACGCGCACGTGGATTTCTACCAAACGACGTGCTAAGCATGCCGATGCTGCTCTTTTTAGCACCCGCGCACGGATTTGTGCGAAAACGCGTTTTAAGCATGCACATGCATCTTTTGGTAGACGCGGATGAAGTTTTCTGCAAAACCACAAGATGTGCATGCAAATGGTGCTTTTGGCAGAACGCGCACGTGGATTTCTACCAAACGACGTGCTAAGCATGCCGATGCTGCTCTTTTTAGCACCCGCGCACGGATTTGTGCGAAAACGCGTTTTAAGCATGCACATGCATCTTTTGGTAGACGCGGATGAAGTTTTCTGCAAAACCACAAGATGTGCATGCAAATGGTGCTTTTTGCAGAACGCGCACGTGGATTTCTACCAAACGAAATGCTAAGCATGCCGATGCTGCTCTTTTTAGCACCCGCGCACGGATTTGTGCGAAAACGCGTTTTAAGCATGCACATGCATCTTTTGGTAGACGCGGATGAAGTTTTCTGCAAAACCACAAGATGTGCATGCAAATGGTGCTTTTGGCAGAACGCGCACGTGGATTTCTACCAAACGACGTGCTAAGCATGCCGATGCTGCTCTTTTTAGCACCCGCGCACGGATTTGTGCGAAAACGCGTTTTAAGCATGCACATGCATCTTTTGGTAGACGCGGATGAAGTTTTCTGCAAAACCACAAGATGTGCATGCAAATGGTGCTTTTGGCAGAACGCGCACGTGGATTTCTACCAAACGACGTGCTAAGCATGCCGATGCTGCTCTTTTTAGCACCCGCGCACGCATTTGTGCGAAAACGCGTTTTAAGCATGCACATGCATCTTTTGGTAGACGCGGATGAAGTTTTCTGCAAAACCACAAGATGTGCATGCAAATGGTGCTTTTGGCAGAACGCGCACGTGGATTTCTACCAAACGACGTGCTAAGCATGCCGATGCTGCTCTTTTTAGCACCCGCGCACGCATTTGTGCGAAAACGCGTTTTTAAGCATGCACATGCATCTTTTGGTAGACGCGGATGGAGTTTTCTGCAAAACCACAAGATGTGCATGCAAATGGTGCTTTTTGCAGAACGCGCACGTGGATTTCTACCAAACGACGTGCTAAGCATGCCGATGCTGCTCTTTTTAGCACCCGCGCACGCATTTGTGCGAAAACGCGTTTTAAGCATGCACATGCATCTTTTGGTAGACGCGGATGAAGTTTTCTGCAAAACCACAAGATGTGCATGCAAATGGTGCTTTTTGCAGAACGCGCACGTGGATTTCTACCAAACAACGTGCTAAGCATGCCGATGCTGCTCTTTTTAGCACCCGCGCACGCATTTGTGCGAAAACGCGTTTTAAGCATGCACATGCATATTTTGGTAGACGCGGATGAAGTTTTCTGCAAAACCACAAGATGTGCATGCAAATGGTGCTTTTTGCAGAACGCGCACGTGGATGTCTACCAAACGACGTGCTAAGCATGCCGATGCTGCTCTTTTTAGCACCCGCGCACGCATTTGTGCGAAAACGCGTTTTAAGCATGCACATGCATCTTTTGGTAGACGCGGATGAAGTTTTCTGCAAAACCACAAGATGTGCATGCAAATGGTGCTTTTTGCAGAACGCGCACGTGGATTTCTACCAAACGACGTGCTAAGCATGCCGATGCTGCTCTTTTTAGCACCCGCGCACGGATTTGTGCGAAAACGCGTTTTAAGCATGCACATGCATCTTTTGGTAGACGCGGATGAAGTTTTCTGCAAAACCACAAGATGTGCATTCAAATGGTGCTTTTGGCAGAACGCGCACGCGGATTTCTACCAAACGACGTGCTAAGCATGCCGATGCTGCTCTTTTTAGCACCCGCGCACGCATTTGTGCGAAAACGCGTTTTAAGCATGCACATGCATCTTTTGGTAGACGCGGATGAAGTTTTCTGCAAAACCACAACATGTGCATGCAAATGGTGCTTTTCGCAGAACGCGCACGTGGATTTCTACCAAACGACGTGCTAAGCATGCCGATGCTGCTCTTTTTAGCACCCGCGCACGCATTTGTGCGAAAACGCGTTTTAAGCATGCACATGCATCTTTTGGTAGACGCGGATGAAGTTTTCTGCAAAACCACAAGATGTGCTTGCAAATGGTGCTTTTGGCAGAACGCGCACGTAGATTTCTACCAAACGACGTGCTAAGCATGCCGATGCTGCTCTTTTTAGCACCCGCGCACGGATTTGTGCGAAAACGCGTTTTAAGCATGCACATGCATCTTTTGGTAGACGCGGATGAAGTTTTCTGCAAAACCACAAGATGTGCATGCAAATGGTGCTTTTGGCAGAACGCGCACGTGGATTTCTACCAAACGACGTGCTAAGCATGCCGATGCTGCTCTTTTTAGCACCCGCGCACGCATTTGTGCGAAAACGCGTTTTAAGCATGCACATGCATCTTTTGGTAGACGCGGATGAAGTTTTCTGCAAAACCACAAGATGTGCATGCAAATGGTGCTTTTTGCAGAACGCGCACGTGGATTTCTACCAAACGACGTGCTAAGCATGCCGATGCTGCTCTTTTTAGCACCCGCGCACGGATTTGTGCGAAAACGCGTTTTAAGCATGCACATGCATCTTTTGGTAGACGCGGATGAAGTTTTCTGCAAAACCACAAGATGTGCATGCAAATGGTGCTTTTGGCAGAACGCGCACGTGGATTTCTACCAAACGACGTGCTAAGCATGCCGATGCTGCTCTTTTTAGCACCCGCGCACGGATTTGTGCGAAAACGCGTTTTAAGCATGCACATGCATCTTTTGGTAGACGCGGATGAAGTTTTCTGCAAAACCACAAGATGTGCATGCAAATGGTGCTTTTGGCAGAACGCGCACGTGGATTTCTACCAAACGACGTGCTAAGCATGCCGATGCTGCTCTTTTTAGCACCCGCGCACGCATTTGTGCGAAAACGCGTTTTAAGCATGCACATGCATCTTTTGGTAGACGCGGATGGAGTTTTCTGCAAAACCACAAGATGTGCATGCAAATGGTGCTTTTTGCAGAACGCGCACGTGGATTTCTACCAAACGACGTGCTAAGCATGCCGATGCTGCTCTTTTTAGCTACCGCGCACGCATTTGTGCGAAAACGCGTTTTAAGCATGCACATGCATCTTTTGGTAGACGCGGATGAAGTTTTCTGCAAAACCACAAGATGTGCATGCAAATGGTGCTTTTTGCAGAACGCGCACGTGGATTTCTACCAAACAACGTGCTAAGCATGCCGATGCTGCTCTTTTTAGCACCCGCGCACGCATTTGTGCGAAAACGCGTTTTAAGCATGCACATGCATCTTTTGGTAGACGCGGATGAAGTTTTCTGCAAAACCACAAGATGTGCATGCAAATGGTGCTTTTTGCAGAACGCGCACGTGGATTTCTACCAAACGACGTGCTAAGCATGCCGATGCTGCTCTTTTTAGCACCCGCGCACGCATTTGTGCGAAAACGCGTTTTAGGCATGCACATGCATCTTTTGGTAGACGCGGATGAAGTTTTCTGCAAAACCACAAGATGTGCATGCAAATGGTGCTTTTGGCAGAACGCGCACGTAGATTTCTACCAAACGACGTGCTAAGCATGCCGATGCTGCTCTTTTTAGCACCCGCGCACGCATTTGTGCGAAAACGCGTTTTAAGCATGCACATGCATCTTTTGGTAGACGCGGATGAAGTTTTCTGCAAAACCACAAGATGTGCATGCAAATGGTGCTTTTTGCAGAACGCGCACGTGGATTTCTACCAAACGACGTGCTAAGCATGCCGATGCTGCTCTTTTTAGCACCCGCGCACGGATTTGTGCGAAAACGCGTTTTAAGCATGCACATGCATCTTTTGGTAGACGCGGATGAAGTTTTCTGCAAAACCACAAGATGTGCATGCAAATGGTGCTTTTGGCAGAACGCGCACGTAGATTTCTACCAAACGACGTGCTAAGCATGCCGATGCTGCTCTTTTTAGCACCCGCGCACGCATTTGTGCGAAAACGCGTTTTAAGCATGCACATGCATCTTTTGGTAGACGCGGATGAAGTTTTATGCAAAACCACAAGATGTGCATGCAAATGGTGCTTTTTGATGAACGCGCACGTGGATTTCTACCAAACGACGTGCTAAGCATGCCGATGCTGCTCTTTTTAGCACCCGCGCACGCATTTGTGCGAAAACGCGTTTTAAGCATGCACATGCATCCTTTGGTAGACGCGGATGAAGTTTTCTGCAAAACCACAAGATGTGCATGCAAATGGTGCTTTTTTGCAGAACGCGCACGTGGATTTCTACCAAACGACGTGCTAAGCATGCCGATGCTGCTCTTTTTAGCACCCGCGCACGGATTTGTGCGAAAACGCGTTTTAAGCATGCACATGCATCTTTTGGTAGACGCGGATGAAGTTTTCTGCAAAACCACAAGATGTGCATGCAAATGGTGCTTTTGGCAGAACGCGTACGTGGATTTCTACCAAACGACGTGCTAAGCATGGCGATGCTGCTCTTTTTAGCACCCGCGCACGGATTTGTGCGAAAACGCGTTTTAAGCATGCACATGCATCTTTTGGTAGACGCGGATGAAGTTTTCTGCAAAACCACAAGATGTGCATGCAAATGGTGCTTTTGGCAGAACGCGCACGTGGATTTCTACCAAACGACGTGCTAAGCATGCCGATGCTGCTCTTTTTAGCACCCGCGCACGCATTTGTGCGAAAACGCGTTTTAAGCATGCACATGCATCTTTTGGTAGACGCGGATGAAGTTTTCTGCAAAACCACAAGATGTGCATGCAAATGGTGCTTTTGGCAGAACGTGCACGTGGATTTCTACCAAACGACGTGCTAAGCATGCCGATGCTGCTCTTTTTAGCACCCGCGCACGCATTTGTGCGAAAACGCGTTTTAAGCATGCACATGCATCTTTTGGTAGACGCGGATGAGTTTTCTGCAAAACCACAAGATGTGCATGCAAATGGTGCTTTTTGCAGAACGCGCACGTGGATTTCTACCAAACGACGTGCTAAGCATGCCGATGCTGCTCTTTTTAGCACCCGCGCACGCATTTGTGCGAAAACGCGTTTTAAGCATGCACATGCATCTTTTGGTAGACGCGGATGAAGTTTTCTGCAAAACCACAAGATGTGCATGCAAATGGTGCTTTTTGCAGAACGCGCACGTGGATTTCTACCAAACAACGTGCTAAGCATGCCGATGCTGCTCTTTTTAGCACCCGCGCACGCATTTGTGCGAAAACGCGTTTTAAGCATGCACATGCATCTTTTGGTAGACGCGGATGAAGTTTTCTGCAAAACCACAAGATGTGCATGCAAATGGTGCTTTTTGCAGAACGCGCACGTGGATTTCTACCAAACGACGTGCTAAGCATGCCGATGCTGCTCTTTTTAGCACCCGCGCACGCATTTGTGCGAAAACGTGTTTTAGGCATGCACATGCATCTTTTGGTAGACGCGGATGAAGTTTTCTGCAAAACCACAAGATGTGCATGCAAATGGTGCTTTTGGCAGAACGCGCACGTAGATTTCTACCAAACGACGTGCTAAGCATGCCGATGCTGCTCTTTTTAGCACCCGCGCACGGATTTGTGCGAAAACGCGTTTTAAGCATGCACATGCATCTTTTGGTAGACGCGGATGAAGTTTTCTGCAAAACCACAAGATGTGCATGCAAATGGTGCTTTTGGCAGAACGCGCACGTGGATTTCTACCAAACGACGTGCTAAGCATGCCGATGCTGCTCTTTTTAGCACCCGCGCACGCATTTGTGCGAAAACGCGTTTTAAGCATGCACATGCATCTTTTGGTAGACGCGGATGAAGTTTTCTGCAAAACCACAAGATGTGCATGCAAATGGTGCTTTTTGCAGAACGCGCACGTGGATTTCTACCAAACGACGTGGTAAGCATGCCGATGCTGCTCTTTTTAGCACCAACGCACGGATTTGTGCGAAAACGCGTTTTAAGCATGCACATGCATCTTTTGGTAGACGCGGATGAAGTTTTCTGCAAAACCACAAGATGTGCATGCAAATGGTGCTTTTGGCAGAACGCGCACGTGGATTTCTACCAAACGACGTGCTAAGCATGCCGATGCTGCTCTTTTTAGCACCCGCGCACGGATTTGTGCGAAAACGCGTTTTAAGCATGCACATGCATCTTTTGGTAGACGCGGATGAAGTTTTCTACAAAACCACAAGATGTGCATGCAAATGGTGCTTTTTGCAGAACGCGCACGTGGATTTCTACCAAACTACGTGCTAAGCATGCCGATGCTGCTCTTTTTAGCACCCGCGCACGGATTTGTGCGAAAACGCGTTTTAAGCATGCACATGCATCTTTTGGTAGACGCGGATGAAGTTTTCTGCAAAACCACAAGATGTGCATGCAAATGGTGCTTTTGGCAGAACGCGCACGTGGATTTCTACCAAACGACGTGCTAAGCATGCCGATGCTGCTCTTTTTAGCACCCGCGCACGGATTTGTGCGAAAACGCGTTTTAAGCATGCACATGCATCTTTTGGTAGACGCGGATGAAGTTTTCTGCAAAACCACAAGATGTGCATGCAAATGGTGCTTTTGGCAGAACGCGCACGTGGATTTCTACCAAACGACGTGCTAAGCATGCCGATGCTGCTCTTTTTAGCACCCGCGCACGCATTTGTGCGAAAACGCGTTTTAAGCATGCACATGCATCTTTTGGTAGACGCGGATGAAGTTTTCTGCAAAACCACAAGATGTGCATGCAAATGGTGCTTTTGGCAGAACGCGCACGTGGATTTCTACCAAACGACGTGCTAAGCATGCCGATGCTGCTCTTTTTAGCACCCGCGCACGCATTTGTGCGAAAACGCGTTTTAAGCATGCACATGCATCTTTTGGTAGACGCGGATGGAGTTTTCTGCAAAACCACAAGATGTGCATGCAAATGGTGCTTTTTGCAGAACGCGCACGTGGATTTCTACCAAACGACGTGCTAAGCATGCCGATGCTGCTCTTTTTAGCACCCGCGCACGCATTTGTGCGAAAACGCGTTTTAAGCATGCACATGCACCTTTTGGTAGACGCGGATGAAGTTTTCTGCAAAACCACAAGATGTGCATGCAAATGGTGCTTTTTGCAGAACGCGCACGTGGATTTCTACCAAACAACGTGCTAAGCATGCCGATGCTGCTCTTTTTAGCACCCGCGCACGCATTTGTGCGAAAACGCGTTTTAAGCATGCACATGCATATTTTGGTAGACGCGGATGAAGTTTTCTGCAAAACCACAAGATGTGCATGCAAATGGTGCTTTTTGCAGAACGCGCACGTGGATTTCTACCAAACGACGTGCTAAGCATGCCGATGCTGCTCTTTTTAGCACCCGCGCACGCATTTGTGCGAAAACGCGTTTTAAGCATGCACATGCATCTTTTGGTAGACGCGGATGAAGTTTTCTGCAAAACCACAAGATGTGCATGCAAATGGTGCTTTTTGCAGAACGCGCACGTGGATTTCTACCAAACGACGTGCTAAGCATGCCGATGCTGCTCTTTTTAGCACCCGCGCACGGATTTGTGCGAAAACGCGTTTTAAGCATGCACATGCATCTTTTGGTAGACGCGGATGAAGTTTTCTGCAAAACCACAAGATGTGCATGCAAATGGTGCTTTTGGCAGAACGCGCACGTGGATTTCTACCAAACGACGTGCTAAGCATGCCGATGCTGCTCTTTTTAGCACCCGCGCACGTATTTGTGCGAAAACGCGTTTTAAGCATGCACATGCATCTTTTGGTAGACGCGGATGAAGTTTTCTGCAAAACCACAAGATGTGCTTGCAAATGGTGCTTTTGGCAGAACGCGCACGTAGATTTCTACCAAACGACGTGCTAAGCATGCCGATGCTGCTCTTTTTAGCACCCGCGCACGCATTTGTGCGAAAACGCGTTTTAAGCATGCACATGCATCTTTTGGTAGACGCGGATGAAGTTTTCTGCAAAACCACAAGATGTGCATGCAAATGGTGCTTTTGGCAGAACGCGCACGTGGATTTCTACCAAACGACGTGCTAAGCATGCCGATGCTGCTCTTTTTAGCACCCGCGCACGCATTTGTGCGAAAACGCGTTTTAAGCATGCACATGCATCTTTTGGTAGACGCGGATGAAGTTTTCTGCAAAACCACAAGATGTGCATGCAAATGGTGCTTTTGGCAGAACGCGCACGTGGATTTCTACCAAACGACGTGCTAAGCATGCCGATGCTGCTCTTTTTAGCACCCGCGCACGCATTTGTGCGAAAACGCGTTTTAAGCATGCACATGCATCTTTTGGTAGACGCGGATGGAGTTTTCTGCAAAACCACAAGATGTGCATGCAAATGGTGCTTTTTGCAGAACGCGCACGTGGATTTCTACCAAACGACGTGCTAAGCATGCCGATGCTGCTCTTTTTAGCACCCGCGCACGCATTTGTGCGAAAACGCGTTTTAAGCATGCACATGCATCTTTTGGTAGACGCGGATGAAGTTTTCTGCAAAACCACAAGATGTGCATGCAAATGGTGCTTTTTGCAGAACGCGCACGTGGATTTCTACCAAACAACGTGCTAAGCATGCCGATGCTGCTCTTTTTAGCACCCGCGCACGCATTTGTGCGAAAACGCGTTTTAAGCATGCACATGCATATTTTGGTAGACGCGGATGAAGTTTTCTGCAAAACCACAAGATGTGCATGCAAATGGTGCTTTTTGCAGAACGCGCACGTGGATTTCTACCAAACGACGTGCTAAGCATGCCGATGCTGCTCTTTTTAGCACCCCGCGCACGCATTTGTGCGAAAACGCGTTTTAAGCATGCACATGCATCTTTTGGTAGACGCGGATGAAGTTTTCTGCAAAACCACAAGATGTGCATGCAAATGGTGCTTTTTGCAGAACGCGCACGTGGATTTCTACCAAACGACGTGCTAAGCATGCCGATGCTGCTCTTTTTAGCACCCGCGCACGGATTTGTGCGAAAACGCGTTTTAAGCATGCACATGCATCTTTTGGTAGACGCGGATGAAGTTTTCTGCAAAACCACAAGATGTGCATGCAAATGGTGCTTTTGGCAGAACGCGCACGTGGATTTCTACCAAACGACGTGCTAAGCATGCCGATGCTGCTCTTTTTAGCACCCGCGCACGCATTTGTGCGAAAACGCGTTTTAAGCATGCACATGCATCTTTTGGTAGACGCGGATGAAGTTTTCTGCAAAACCACAAGATGTGCTTGCAAATGGTGCTTTTGGCAGAACGCGCACGTAGATTTCTACCAAACGACGTGCTAAGCATGCCGATGCTGCTCTTTTTAGCACCCGCGCACGCATTTGTGCGAAAACGCGTTTTAAGCATGCACATGCATCTTTTGGTAGACGCGGATGAAGTTTTCTGCAAAACCACAAGATGTGCATGCAAATGGTGCTTTTTGCAGAACGCGCACGTGGATTTCTACCAAACGATGTGCTAAGCTTGCCGATGCTGCTCTTTTTAGCACCCGCGCACGGATTTGTGCGAAAACGCGTTTTAAGCATGCACATGCATCTTTTGGTAGACGCGGATGAAGTTTTCTGCAAAACCACAACATGTGCATGCAAATGGTGCTTTTCGCAGAACGCGCACGTGGATTTCTACCAAACGACGTGCTAAGCATGCCGATGCTGCTCTTTTTAGCACCCGCGCACGCATTTGTGCGAAAACGCGTTTTAAGCATGCACATGCATCTTTTGGTAGACGCGGATGAAGTTTTCTGCAAAACCACAAGATGTGCATGCAAATGGTGCTTTTGGCAGAACGCGCACGTGGATTTCTACCAAGCGACGTGCTAAGCATGCCGATGCTGCTCTTTTTAGCACCCGCGCACGCATTTGTGCGAAAACGCGTTTTAAGCATGCACATGCATCTTTTGGTAGACGCGGATGAAGTTTTCTGCAAAACCACAAGATGTGCATGCAAATGGTGCTTTTGGCAGAACGCGCACGCGGATTTCTACCAAACGACGTGCTAAGCATGCCGATGCTGCTCTTTTTAGCACCCGCGCACGCATTTGTGCGAAAACGCGTTTTAAGCATGCACATGCATCTTTTGGTAGACGCGGATGAAGTTTTCTGCAAAACCACAACATGTGCATGCAAATGGTGCTTTTCGCAGAACGCGCACGTGGATTTCTACCAAACGACGTGCTAAGCATGCCGATGCTGCTCTTTTTAGCACCCGCGCACGCATTTGTGCGAAAACGCGTTTTAAGCATGCACATGCATCTTTTGGTAGACGCGGATGAAGTTTTCTGCAAAACCACAAGATGTGCTTGCAAATGGTGCTTTTGGCAGAACGCGCACGTAGATTTCTACCAAACGACGTGCTAAGCATGCCGATGCTGCTCTTTTTAGCACCCGCGCACGGATTTGTGCGAAAACGCGTTTTAAGCATGCACATGCATCTTTTGGTAGACGCGGATGAAGTTTTGTGCAAAACCACAAGATGTGCATGCAAATGGTGCTTTTGGCAGAACGCGCACGTGGATTTCTACCAAACGACGTGCTAAGCATGCCGATGCTGCTCTTTTTAGCACCCGCGCACGCATTTGTGCGAAAACGCGTTTTAAGCATGCACATGCATCTTTTGGTAGACGCGGATGAAGTTTTCTGCAAAACCACAAGATGTGCATGCAAATGGTGCTTTTTGCAGAACGCGCACGTGGATTTCTACCAAACGACGTGCTAAGCATGCCGATGCTGCTCTTTTTAGCACCCGCGCACGGATTTGTGCGAAAACGCGTTTTAAGCATGCACATGCATCTTTTGGTAGACGCGGATGAAGTTTTCTGCAAAACCACAAGATGTGCATGCAAATGGTGCTTTTGGCAGAACGCGCACGTGGATTTCTACCAAACGACGTGCTAAGAATGCCGATGCGGCTCTTTTTAGCACCCGCGCACGGATTTGTGCGAAAACGCGTTTTAAGCATGCACATGCATCTTTTGGTAGACGCGGATGAAGTTTTCTGCAAAACCACAAGATGTGCATGCAAATGGTGCTTTTGGCAGAACGCGCACGTGGATTTCTACCAAACGACGTGCTAAGCATGCCGATGCTGCTCTTTTTAGCACCCGCGCACGCATTTGTGCGAAAACGCGTTTTAAGCATGCACATGCATCTTTTGGTAGACGCGGATGGAGTTTTCTGCAAAACCACAAGATGTGCATGCAAATGGTGCTTTTTGCAGAACGCGCACGTGGATTTCTACCAAACGACGTGCTAAGCATGCCGATGCTGCTCTTTTTAGCACCCGCGCACGCATTTGTGCGAAAACGCGTTTTAAGCATGCACATGCATCTTTTGGTAGACGCGGATGAAGTTTTCTGCAAAACCACAAGATGTGCATGCAAATGGTGCTTTTTGCAGAACGCGCACGTGGATTTCTACCAAACAACGTGCTAAGCATGCCGATGCTGCTCTTTTTAGCACCCGCGCACGCATTTGTGCGAAAACGCGTTTTAAGCATGCACATGCATCTTTTGGTAGACGCGGATGAAGTTTTCTGCAAAACCACAAGATGTGCATGCAAATGGTGCTTTTTGCAGAACGCGCACGTGGATTTCTACCAAACGACGTGCTAAGCATGCCGATGCTGCTCTTTTTAGCACCCGCGCACGCATTTGTGCGAAAACGCGTTTTAGGCATGCACATGCATCTTTTGGTAGACGCGGATGAAGTTTTCTGCAAAACCACAAGATGTGCATGCAAATGGTGCTTTTGGCAGAACGCGCACGTAGATTTCTACCAAACGACGTGCTAAGCATGCCGATGCTGCTCTTTTTAGCACCCGCGCACGGATTTGTGCGAAAACGCGTTTTAAGCATGCACATGCATCTTTTGGTAGACGCGGATGAAGTTTTCTGCAAAACCACAATATGTGCATGCAAATGGTGCTTTTGGCAGAACGCGCACGTGGATTTCTACCAAACGACGTGCTAAGCATGCCGATGCTGCTCTTTTTAGCACCCGCGCACGCATTTGTGCGAAAACGCGTTTTAAGCATGCACATGCATCTTTTGGTAGACGCGGATGAAGTTTTCTGCAAAACCACAAGATGTGCATGCAAATGGTGCTTTTTGCAGAACGCGCACGTGGATTTCTACCAAACGACGTGCTAAGCATGCCGATGCTGCTCTTTTTAGCACCCGCGCACGGATTTGTGCGAAAACGCGTTTTAAGCATGCACATGCATCTTTTGGTAGACGCGGTTGAAGTTTTCTGCAAAACCACAAGATGTGCATGCAAATGGTGCTTTTGGCAGAACGCGCACGTAGATTTCTACCAAACGACGTGCTAAGCATGCCGATGCTGCTCTTTTTAGCACCCGCGCACGCATTTGTGCGAAAACGCGTTTTAAGCATGCACATGCATCTTTTGGTAGACGCGGATGAAGTTTTATGCAAAACCACAAGATGTGCATGCAAATGGTGCTTTTTGATGAACGCGCACGTGGATTTCTACCAAACGACGTGCTAAGCATGCCGATGCTGCTCTTTTTAGCACCCGCGCACGCATTTGTGCGAAAACGCGTTTTAAGCATGCACATGCATCCTTTGGTAGACGCGGATGAAGTTTTCTGCAAAACCACAAGATGTGCATGCAAATGGTGCTTTTTGCAGAACGCGCACGTGGATTTCTACCAAACGACGTGCTAAGCATGCCGATGCTGCTCTTTTTAGCACCCGCGCACGGATTTGTGCGAAAACGCGTTTTAAGCATGCACATGCATCTTTTGGTAGACGCGGATGAAGTTTTCTGCAAAACCACAAGATGTGCATGCAAATGGTGCTTTTGGCAGAACGCGTACGTGGATTTCTACCAAACGACGTGCTAAGCATGCCGATGCTGCTCTTTTTAGCACCCGCGCACGGATTTGTGCGAAAACGCGTTTTAAGCATGCACATGCATCTTTTGGTAGACGCGGATGAAGTTTTCTGCAAAACCACAAGATGTGCATGCAAATGGTGCTTTTGGCAGAACGCGCACGTGGATTTCTACCAAACGACGTGCTAAGCATGCCGATGCTGCTCTTTTTAGCACCCGCGCACGCATTTGTGCGAAAACGCGTTTTAAGCATGCACATGCATCTTTTGGTAGACGCGGATGAAGTTTTCTGCAAAACCACAAGATGTGCATGCAAATGGTGCTTTTGGCAGAACGTGCACGTGGATTTCTACCAAACGACGTGCTAAGCATGCCGATGCTGCTCTTTTTAGCACCCGCGCACGCATTTGTGCGAAAACGCGTTTTAAGCATGCACATGCATCTTTTGGTAGACGCGGATGGAGTTTTCTGCAAAACCACAAGATGTGCATGCAAATGGTGCTTTTTGCAGAACGCGCACGTGGATTTCTACCAAACGACGTGCTAAGCATGCCGATGCTGCTCTTTTTAGCACCCGCGCACGCATTTGTGCGAAAACGCGTTTTAAGCATGCACATGCATCTTTTGGTAGACGCGGATGAAGTTTTCTGCAAAACCACAAGATGTGCATGCAAATGGTGCTTTTTGCAGAACGCGCACGTGGATTTCTACCAAACAACGTGCTAAGCATGCCGATGCTGCTCTTTTTAGCACCCGCGCACGCATTTGTGCGAAAACGCGTTTTAAGCATGCACATGCATCTTTTGGTAGACGCGGATGAAGTTTTCTGCAAAACCACAAGATGTGCATGCAAATGGTGCTTTTTGCAGAACGCGCACGTGGATTTCTACCAAACGACGTGCTAAGCATGCCGATGCTGCTCTTTTTAGCACCCGCGCACGCATTTGTGCGAAAACGCGTTTTAGGCATGCACATGCATCTTTTGGTAGACGCGGATGAAGTTTTCTGCAAAACCACAAGATGTGCTTGCAAATGGTGCTTTTGGCAGAACGCGCACGTAGATTTCTACCAAACGACGTGCTAAGCATGCCGATGCTGCTCTTTTTAGCACCCGCGCACGGATTTGTGCGAAAACGCGTTTTAAGCATGCACATGCATCTTTTGGTAGACGCGGATGAAGTTTTCTGCAAAACCACAAGATGTGCATGCAAATGGTGCTTTTGGCAGAACGCGCACGTGGATTTCTACCAAACGACGTGCTAAGCATGCCGATGCTGCTCTTTTTAGCACCCGCGCACGCATTTGTGCGAAAACGCGTTTTAAGCATGCACATGCATCTTTTGGTAGACGCGGATGAAGTTTTCTGCAAAACCACAAGATGTGCATGCAAATGGTGCTTTTTGCAGAACGCGCACGTGGATTTCTACCAAACGACGTGCTAAGCATGCCGATGCTGCTCTTTTTAGCACCCGCGCACGGATTTGTGCGAAAACGCGTTTTAAGCATGCACATGCATCTTTTGGTAGACGCGGATGAAGTTTTCTGCAAAACCACAAGATGTGCATGCAAATGGTGCTTTTGGCAGAACGCGCACGTGGATTTCTACCAAACGACGTGCTAAGAATGCCTATGCTGCTCTTTTTAGCACCCGCGCACGGATTTGTGCGAAAACGCGTTTTAAGCATGCACATGCATCTTTTGGTAGACGCGGATGAAGTTTTCTGCAAAACCACAAGATGTGCATGCAAATGGTGCTTTTGGCAGAACGCGCACGTGGATTTCTACCAAACGACGTGCTAAGCATGCCGATGCTGCTCTTTTTAGCACCCGCGCACGCATTTGTGCGAAAACGCGTTTTAAGCATGCACATGCATCTTTTGGTAGACGCGGATGGAGTTTTCTGCAAAACCACAAGATGTGCATGCAAATGGTGCTTTTTGCAGAACGCGCACGTGGATTTCTACCAAACGACGTGCTAAGCATGCCGATGCTGCTCTTTTTAGCACCCGCGCACGCATTTGTGCGAAAACGCGTTTTAAGCATGCACATGCATCTTTTGGTAGACGCGGATGAAGTTTTCTGCAAAACCACAAGATGTGCATGCAAATGGTGCTTTTTGCAGAACGCGCACGTGGATTTCTACCAAACAACGTGCTAAGCATGCCGATGCTGCTCTTTTTAGCACCCGCGCACGCATTTGTGCGAAAACGCGTTTTAAGCATGCACATGCATCTTTTGGTAGACGCGGATGAAGTTTTCTGCAAAACCACAAGATGTGCATGCAAATGGTGCTTTTTGCAGAACGCGCACGTGGATTTCTACCAAACGACGTGCTAAGCATGCCGATGCTGCTCTTTTTAGCACCCGCGCACGCATTTGTGCGAAAACGCGTTTTAGGCATGCACATGCATCTTTTGGTAGACGCGGATGAAGTTTTCTGCAAAACCACAAGATGTGCATGCAAATGGTGCTTTTGGCAGAACGCGCACGTAGATTTCTACCAAACGACGTGCTAAGCATGCCGATGCTGCTCTTTTTAGCACCCGCGCACGGATTTGTGCGAAAACGCGTTTTAAGCATGCACATGCATCTTTTGGTAGACGCGGATGAAGTTTTCTGCAAAACCACAAGATGTGCATGCAAATGGTGCTTTTGGCAGAACGCGCACGTGGATTTCTACCAAACGACGTGCTAAGCATGCCGATGCTGCTCTTTTTAGCACCCGCGCACGCATTTGTGCGAAAACGCGTTTTAAGCATGCACATGCATCTTTTGGTAGACGCGGATGAAGTTTTCTGCAAAACCACAAGATGTGCATGCAAATGGTGCTTTTGGCAGAACGCGCACGTAGATTTCTACCAAACGACGTGCTAAGCATGCCGATGCTGCTCTTTTTAGCACCCGCGCACGCATTTGTGCGAAAACGCGTTTTAAGCATGCACATGCATCTTTTGGTAGACGCGGATGAAGTTTTATGCAAAACCACAAGATGTGCATGCAAATGGTGCTTTTTGATGAACGCGCACGTGGATTTCTACCAAACGACGTGCTAAGCATGCCGATGCTGCTCTTTTTAGCACCCGCGCACGCATTTGTGCGAAAACGCGTTTTAAGCATGCACATGCATCCTTTGGTAGACGCGGATGAAGTTTTCTGCAAAACCACAAGATGTGCATGCAAATGGTGCTTTTTGCAGAACGCGCACGTGGATTTCTACCAAACGACGTGCTAAGCATGCCGATGCTGCTCTTTTTAGCACCCGCGCACGGATTTGTGCGAAAACGCGTTTTTAAGCATGCACATGCATCTTTTGGTAGACGCGGATGAAGTTTTCTGCAAAACCACAAGATGTGCATGCAAATGGTGCTTTTGGCAGAACGCGTACGTGGATTTCTACCAAACGACGTGCTAAGCATGCCGATGCTGCTCTTTTTAGCACCCGCGCACGGATTTGTGCGAAAACGCGTTTTAAGCATGCACATGCATCTTTTGGTAGACGCGGATGAAGTTTTCTGCAAAACCACAAGATGTGCATGCAAATGGTGCTTTTGGCAGAACGCGCACGTGGATTTCTACCAAACGACGTGCTAAGCATGCCGATGCTGCTCTTTTTAGCACCCGCGCACGCATTTGTGCGAAAACGCGTTTTAAGCATGCACATGCATCTTTTGGGAGACGCGGATGAAGTTTTCTGCAAAACCACAAGATGTGCATGCAAATGGTGCTTTTGGCAGAACGTGCACGTGGATTTCTACCAAACGACGTGCTAAGCATGCCGATGCTGCTCTTTTTAGCACCCGCGCACGCATTTGTGCGAAAACGCGTTTTAAGCATGCACATGCATCTTTTGGTAGACGCGGATGGAGTTTTCTGCAAAACCACAAGATGTGCATGCAAATGGTGCTTTTTTGCAGAACGCGCACGTGGATTTCTACCAAACGACGTGCTAAGCATGCCGATGCTGCTCTTTTTAGCACCCGCGCACGCATTTGTGCGAAAACGCGTTTTAAGCATGCACATGCATCTTTTGGTAGACGCGGATGAAGTTTTCTGCAAAACCACAAGATGTGCATGCAAATGGTGCTTTTTGCAGAACGCGCACGTGGATTTCTACCAAACAACGTGCTAAGCATGCCGATGCTGCTCTTTTTAGCACCCGCGCACGCATTTGTGCGAAAACGCGTTTTAAGCATGCACATGCATCTTTTGGTAGACGCGGATGAAGTTTTCTGCAAAACCACAAGATGTGCATGCAAATGGTGCTTTTTGCAGAACGCGCACGTGGATTTCTACCAAACGACGTGCTAAGCATGCCGATGCTGCTCTTTTTAGCACCCGCGCACGCATTTGTGCGAAAACGCGTTTTAGGCATGCACATGCATCTTTTGGTAGACGCGGATGAAGTTTTCTGCAAAACCACAAGATGTGCATGCAAATGGTGCTTTTGGCAGAACGCGCACGTAGATTTCTACCAAACGACGTGCTAAGCATGCCGATGCTGCTCTTTTTAGCACCCGCGCACGGATTTGTGCGAAAACGCGTTTTAAGCATGCACATGCATCTTTTGGTAGACGCGGATGAAGTTTTCTGCAAAGCCACAAGATGTGCATGCAAATGGTGCTTTTGGCAGAACGCGCACGTGGATTTCTACCAAACGACGTGCTAAGCATGCCGATGCTGCTCTTTTTAGCACCCGCGCACGCATTTGTGCGAAAACGCGTTTTAAGCATGCACATGCATCTTTTGGTAGACGCGGATGAAGTTTTCTGCAAAACCACAAGATGTGCATGCAAATGGTGCTTTTTGCAGAACGCGCACGTGGATTTCTACCAAACGACGTGCTAAGCATGCCGATGCTGCTCTTTTTAGCACCCGCGCACAGATTTGTGCGAAAACGCGTTTTAAGCATGCACATGCATCTTTTGGTAGACGCGGATGAAGTTTTCTGCAAAACCACAAGATGTGCATGCAAATGGTGCTTTTGGCAGAACGCGCACGTGGATTTCTACCAAACGACGTGCTAAGCATGCCGATGCTGCTCTTTTTAGCACCCGCGCACGGATTTGTGCGAAAACGCGTTTTAAGCATGCACATGCATCTTTTGGTAGACGCGGATGAAGTTTTCTGCAAAACCACAAGATGTGCATGCAAATGGTGCTTTTTGCAGAACGCGCACGTGGATTTCTACCAAACGACGTGCTAAGCATGCCGATGCTGCTCTTTTTAGCACCCGCGCACGGATTTGTGCGAAAACGCGTTTTAAGCATGCACATGCATCTTTTGGTAGACGCGGATGAAGTTTTCTGCAAAACCACAAGATGTGCATGCAAATGGTGCTTTTGGCAGAACGCGCACGTGGATTTCTACCAAACGACGTGCTAAGCATGCCGATGCTGCTCTTTTTAGCACCCGCGCACGGATTTGTGCGAAAACGCGTTTTAAGCATGCACATGCATCTTTTGGTAGACGCGGATGAAGTTTTCTGCAAAACCACAAGATGTGCATGCAAATGGTGCTTTTGGCAGAACGCGCACGTGGATTTCTACCAAACGACGTGCTAAGCATGCCGATGCTGCTCTTTTTAGCACCCGCGCACGCATTTGTGCGAAAACGCGTTTTAAGCATGCACATGCATCTTTTGGTAGACGCGGATGAAGTTTTCTGCAAAACCACAAGATGTGCATGCAAATGGTGCTTTTGGCAGAACGCGCACGTGGATTTCTACCAAACGACGTGCTAAGCATGCCGATGCTGCTCTTTTTAGCACCCGCGCACGCATTTGTGCGAAAACGCGTTTTAAGCATGCACATGCATCTTTTGGTAGACGCGGATGAAGTTTTCTGCAAAACCACAAGATGTGCATGCAAATGGTGCTTTTTGCAGAACGCGCACGTGGATTTCTACCAAACAACGTGCTAAGCATGCCGATGCTGCTCTTTTTAGCACCCGCGCACGCATTTGTGCGAAAACGCGTTTTAAGCATGCACATGCATATTTTGGTAGACGCGGATGAAGTTTTCTGCAAAACCACAAGATGTGCATGCAAATGGTGCTTTTTGCAGAACGCGCACGTGGATTTCTACCAAACGACGTGCTAAGCATGCCGATGCTGCTCTTTTTAGCACCCGCGCACGCATTTGTGCGAAAACGCGTTTTAAGCATGCACATGCATCTTTTGGTAGACGCGGATGAAGTTTTCTGCAAAACCACAAGATGTGCATGCAAATGGTGCTTTTTGCAGAACGCGCACGTGGATTTCTACCAAACGACGTGCTAAGCATGCCGATGCTGCTCTTTTTAGCACCCGCGCACGCATTTGTGCGAAAACGCGTTTTAAGCATGCACATGCATCTTTTGGTAGACGCGGATGAAGTTTTCTGCAAAACCACAAGATGTGCATGCAAATGGTGCTTTTTGCAGAACGCGCACGTGGATTTCTACCAAACAACGTGCTAAGCATGCCGATGCTGCTCTTTTTAGCACCCGCGCACGCATTTGTGCGAAAACGCGTTTTAAGCATGCACATGCATCTTTTGGTAGACGCGGATGAAGTTTTCTGCAAAACCACAAGATGTGCATGCAAATGGTGCTTTTTGCAGAACGCGCACGTGGATTTCTACCAAACGACGTGCTAAGCATGCCGATGCTGCTCTTTTTAGCACCCGCGCACGCATTTGTGCGAAAACGCGTTTTAAGCATGCACATGCATCTTTTGGTAGACGCGGATGAAGTTTTTCTGCAAAACCACAACATGTGCATGCAAATGGTGCTTTTCGCAGAACGCGCACGTGGATTTCTACCAAACGACGTGCTAAGCATGCCGATGCTGCTCTTTTTAGCACCCGCGCACGCATTTGTGCGAAAACGCGTTTTAAGCATGCACATGCATCTTTTGGTAGACGCGGATGAAGTTTTCTGCAAAACCACAAGATGTGCTTGCAAATGGTGCTTTTGGCAGAACGCGCACGTAGATTTCTACCAAACGACGTGCTAAGCATGCCGATGCTGCTCTTTTTAGCACCCGCGCACGGATTTGTGCGAAAACGCGTTTTAAGCATGCACATGCATCTTTTGGTAGACGCGGATGAAGTTTTCTGCAAAACCACAAGATGTGCATGCAAATGGTGCTTTTGGCAGAACGCGCACGTGGATTTCTACCAAACGACGTGCTAAGCATGCCGATGCTGCTCTTTTTAGCACCCGCGCACGCATTTGTGCGAAAACGCGTTTTAAGCATGCACATGCATCTTTTGGTAGACGCGGATGAAGTTTTCTGCAAAACCACAAGATGTGCATGCAAATGGTGCTTTTTGCAGAACGCGCACGTGGATTTCTACCAAACGACGTGCTAAGCATGCCGATGCTGCTCTTTTTAGCACCCGCGCACGGATTTGTGCGAAAACGCGTTTTAAGCATGCACATGCATCTTTTGGTAGACGCGGATGAAGTTTTCTGCAAAACCACAAGATGTGCATGCAAATGGTGCTTTTGGCAGAACGCGCACGTGGATTTCTACCAAACGACGTGCTAAGCATGCCGATGCTGCTCTTTTTAGCACCCGCGCACGGATTTGTGCGAAAACGCGTTTTAAGCATGCACATGCATCTTTTGGTAGACGCGGATGAAGTTTTCTGCAAAACCACAAGATGTGCATGCAAATGGTGCTTTTGGCAGAACGCGCACGTGGATTTCTACCAAACGACGTGCTAAGCATGCCGATGCTGCTCTTTTTAGCACCCGCGCACGCATTTGTGCGAAAACGCGTTTTAAGCATGCACATGCATCTTTTGGTAGACGCGGATGGAGTTTTCTGCAAAACCACAAGATGTGCATGCAAATGGTGCTTTTTGCAGAACGCGCACGTGGATTTCTACCAAACGACGTGCTAAGCATGCCGATGCTGCTCTTTTTAGCACCCGCGCACGCATTTGTGCGAAAACGCGTTTTACGCATTCACATGCATCTTTTGGTAGACGCGGATGAAGTTTTCTGCAAAACCACAAGATGTGCATGCAAATGGTGCTTTTTGCAGAACGCGCACGTGGATTTCTACCAAACGACGTGCTAAGCATGCCGATGCTGCTCTTTTTAGCACACGCGCACGCATTTGTGCGAAAACGCGTTTTAGGCATGCACATGCATCTTTTGGTAGACGCGGATGAAGTTTTCTGCAAAACCACAAGATGTGCATGCAAATGGTGCTTTTGGCAGAACGCGCACGTAGATTTCTACCAAACGACGTGCTAAGCATGCCGATGCTGCTCTTTTTAGCACCCGCGCACGGATTTGTGCGAAAACGCGTTTTAAGCATGCACATGCATCTTTTGGTAGACGCGGATGAAGTTTTCTGCAAAACCACAAGATGTGCATGCAAATGGTGCTTTTGGCAGAACGCGCACGTGGATTTCTACCAAACGACGTGCTAAGCATGCCGATGCTGCTCTTTTTAGCACCCGCGCACGCATTTGTGCGAAAACGCGTTTTAAGCATGCACATGCATCTTTTGGTAGACGCGGATGAAGTTTTCTGCAAAACCACAAGATGTGCATGCAAATGGTGCTTTTGGCAGAACGTGCACGTGGATTTCTACCAAACGACGTGCTAAGCATGCCGATGCTGCTCTTTTTAGCACCCGCGCACGCATTTGTGCGAAAACGCGTTTTAAGCATGCACATGCATCTTTTGGTAGACGCGGATGAAGTTTTCTGCAAAACCACAAGATGTGCATGCAAATGGTGCTTTTTGCAGAACGCGCACGTGGATTTCTACCAAACGACGTGCTAAGCATGCCGATGCTGCTCTTTTTAGCACCCGCGCACGGATTTGTGCGAAAACGCGTTTTAAGCATGCACATGCATCTTTTGGTAGACGCGGATGAAGTTTTCTGCAAAACCACAAGATGTGCATGCAAATGGTGCTTTTGGCAGAACGCGCACGTGGATTTCTACCAAACGACGTGCTAAGCATGCCGATGCTGCTCTTTTTAGCACCCGCGCACGGATTTGTGCGAAAACGCGTTTTAAGCATGCACATGCATCTTTTGGTAGACGCGGATGAAGTTTTCTGCAAAACCACAAGATGTGCATGCAAATGGTGCTTTTTGCAGAACGCGCACGTGGATTTCTACCAAACGACGTGCTAAGCATGCCGATGCTGCTCTTTTTAGCACCCGCGCACGGATTTGTGCGAAAACGCGTTTTAAGCATGCACATGCATCTTTTGGTAGACGCGGATGAAGTTTTCTGCAAAACCACAAGATGTGCATGCAAATGGTGCTTTTGGCAGAACGCGCACGTGGATTTCTACCAAACGACGTGCTAAGCATGCCGATGCTGCTCTTTTTAGCACCCGCGCACGGATTTGTGCGAAAACGCGTTTTAAGCATGCACATGCATCTTTTGGTAGACGCGGATGAAGTTTTCTGCAAAACCACAAGATGTGCATGCAAATGGTGCTTTTGGCAGAACGCGCACGTGGATTTCTACCAAACGACGTGCTAAGCATGCCGATGCTGCTCTTTTTAGCACCCGCGCACGCATTTGTGCGAAAACGCGTTTTAAGCATGCACATGCATCTTTTGGTAGACGCGGATGAAGTTTTCTGCAAAACCACAAGATGTGCATGCAAATGGTGCTTTTTGCAGAACGCGCACGTGGATTTCTACCAAACGACGTGCTAAGCATGCCGATGCTGCTCTTTTTAGCACCCGCGCACGCATTTGTGCGAAAACGCGTTTTAAGCATGCACATGCATCTTTTGGTAGACGCGGATGAAGTTTTCTGCAAAACCACAAGATGTGCATGCAAATGGTGCTTTTTGCAGAACGCGCACGTGGATTTCTACCAAACGACGTGCTAAGCATGCCGATGCTGCTCTTTTTAGCACCCGCGCACGGATTTGTGCGAAAACGCGTTTTAAGCATGCACATGCATCTTTTGGTAGACGCGGATGAAGTTTTCTGCAAAACCACAAGATGTGCATTCAAATGGTGCTTTTGGCAGAACGCGCACGCGGATTTCTACCAAACGACGTGCTAAGCATGCCGATGCTGCTCTTTTTAGCACCCGCGCACGCATTTGTGCGAAAACGCGTTTTAAGCATGCACATGCATCTTTTGGTAGACGCGGATGAAGTTTTCTGCAAAACCACAACATGGGCATGCAAATGGTGCTTTTCGCAGAACGCGCACGTGGATTTCTACCAAACGACGTGCTAAGCATGCCGATGCTGCTCTTTTTAGCACCCGCGCACGCATTTGTGCGAAAACGCGTTTTAAGCATGCACATGCATCTTTTGGTAGACGCGGATGAAGTTTTCTGCAAAACCACAAGATGTGCTTGCAAATGGTGCTTTTGGCAGAACGCGCACGTAGATTTCTACCAAACGACGTGCTAAGCATGCCGATGCTGCTCTTTTTAGCACCCGCGCACGGATTTGTGCGAAAACGCGTTTTAAGCATGCACATGCATCTTTTGGTAGACGCGGATGAAGTTTTCTGCAAAACCACAAGATGTGCATGCAAATGGTGCTTTTGGCAGAACGCGCACGTGGATTTCTACCAAACGACGTGCTAAGCATGCCGATGCTGCTCTTTTTAGCACCCGCGCACGCATTTGTGCGAAAACGCGTTTTAAGCATGCACATGCATCTTTTGGTAGACGCGGATGAAGTTTTCTGCAAAACCACAAGATGTGCATGCAAATGGTGCTTTTTGCAGAACGCGCACGTGGATTTCTACCAAACGACGTGCTAAGCATGCCGATGCTGCTCTTTTTAGCACCCGCGCACGGATTTGTGCGAAAACGCGTTTTAAGCATGCACATGCATCTTTTGGTAGACGCGGATGAAGTTTTCTGCAAAACCACAAGATGTGCATGCAAATGGTGCTTTTGGCAGAACGCGCACGTGGATTTCTACCAAACGACGTGCTAAGCATGCCGATGCTGCTCTTTTTAGCACCCGCGCACGGATTTGTGCGAAAACGCGTTTTAAGCATGCACATGCATCTTTTGGTAGACGCGGATGAAGTTTTCTGCAAAACCACAAGATGTGCATGCAAATGGTGCTTTTGGCAGAACGCGCACGTGGATTTCTACCAAACGACGTGCTAAGCATGCCGATGCTGCTCTTTTTAGCACCCGCGCACGCATTTGTGCGAAAACGCGTTTTAAGCATGCACATGCATCTTTTGGTAGACGCGGATGGAGTTTTCTGCAAAACCACAAGATGTGCATGCAAATGGTGCTTTTTGCAGAACGCGCACGTGGATTTCTACCAAACGACGTGCTAAGCATGCCGATGCTGCTCTTTTTAGCACCCGCGCACGCATTTGTGCGAAAACGCGTTTTAAGCATGCACATGCATCTTTTGGTAGACGCGGATGAAGTTTTCTGCAAAACCACAAGATGTGCATGCAAATGGTGCTTTTTGCAGAACGCGCACGTGGATTTCTACCAAACAACGTGCTAAGCATGCCGATGCTGCTCTTTTTAGCACCCGCGCACGCATTTGTGCGAAAACGCGTTTTAAGCATGCACATGCATCTTTTGGTAGACGCGGATGAAGTTTTCTGCAAAACCACAAGATGTGCATGCAAATGGTGCTTTTTGCAGAACGCGCACGTGGATTTCTACCAAACGACGTGCTAAGCATGCCGATGCTGCTCTTTTTAGCACCCGCGCACGCATTTGTGCGAAAACACGTTTTAGGCATGCACATGCATCTTTTGGTAGACGCGGATGAAGTTTTCTGCAAAACCACAAGATGTGCATGCAAATGGTGCTTTTGGCAGAACGCGCACGTGGATTTCTACCAAACGACGTGCTAAGCATGCCGATGCTGCTCTTTTTAGCACCCGCGCACGGATTTGTGCGAAAACGCGTTTTAAGCATGCACATGCATCTTTTGGTAGACGCGGATGAAGTTTTCTGCAAAACCACAAGATGTGCATGCAAATGGTGCTTTTTGCAGAACGCGCACGTGGATTTCTACCAAACGACGTGCTAAGCATGCCGATGCTGCTCTTTTTAGCACCCGCGCACGGATTTGTGCGAAAACGCGTTTTAAGCATGCACATGCATCTTTTGGTAGACGCGGATGAAGTTTTCTGCAAAACCACAAGATGTGCATGCAAATGGTGCTTTTGGCAGAACGCGCACGTGGATTTCTACCAAACGACGTGCTAAGCATGCCGATGCTGCTCTTTTTAGCACCCGCGCACGGATTTGCGCGAAAACGCGTTTTAAGCATGCACATGCATCTTTTGGTAGACGCGGATGAAGTTTTCTGCAAAACCACAAGATGTGCATGCAAATGGTGCTTTTGGCAGAACGCGCACGTGGATTTCTACCAAACGACGTGCTAAGCATGCCGATGCTGCTCTTTTTAGCACCCGCGCACGCATTTGTGCGAAAACGCGTTTTAAGCATGCACATGCATCTTTTGGTAGACGCGGATGAAGTTTTCTGCAAAACCACAAGATGTGCATGCAAATGGTGCTTTTGGCAGAACGCGCACGTGGATTTCTACCAAACGACGTGCTAAGCATGCCGATGCTGCTCTTTTTAGCACCCGCGCACGCATTTGTGCGAAAACGCGTTTTAAGCATGCACATGCATCTTTTGGTAGACGCGGATGGAGTTTTCTGCAAAACCACAAGATGTGCATGCAAATGGTGCTTTTGGCAGAACGCGCACGTGGATTTCTACCAAACGACGTGCTAAGCATGCCGATGCTGCTCTTTTTAGCACCCGCGCACGCATTTGTGCGAAAACGCGTTTTAAGCATGCACATGCATCTTTTGGTAGACGCGGATGAAGTTTTCTGCAAAACCACAAGATGTGCATGCAAATGGTGCTTTTTGCAGAACGCGCACGTGGATTTCTACCAAACAACGTGCTAAGCATGCCGATGCTGCTCTTTTTAGCACCCGCGCACGCATTTGTGCGAAAACGCGTTTTAAGCATGCACATGCATATTTTGGTAGACGCGGATGAAGTTTTCCGCAAAACCACAAGATGTGCATGCAAATGGTGCTTTTTGCAGAACGCGCACGTGGATTTCTACCAAACGCCGTGCTAAGCATGCCGATGCTGCTCTTTTTAGCACCCGCGCACGCATTTGTGCGAAAACGCGTTTTAAGCATGCACATGCATCTTTTGGTAGACGCGGATGAAGTTTTCTGCAAAACCACAAGATGTGCATGCAAATGGTGCTTTTTGCAGAACGCGCACGTGGATTTCTACCAAACGACGTGCTAAGCATGCCGATGCTGCTCTTTTTAGCACCCGCGCACGGATTTGTGCGAAAACGCGTTTTAAGCATGCACATGCATCTTTTGGTAGACGCGGATGAAGTTTTCTGCAAAACCACAAGATGTGCATTCAAATGGTGCTTTTGGCAGAACGCGCACGTGGATTTCTAGCAAACGACGTGCTAAGCATGCCGATGCTGCTCTTTTTAGCACCCGCGCACGCATTTGTGCGAAAACGCGTTTTAAGCATGCACATGCATCTTTTGGTAGACGCGGATGAAGTTTTCTGCAAAACCACAAGATGTGCATGCAAATGGTGCTTTTTGCAGAACGCGCTCGTGGATTTCTACCAAACGACGTGCTAAGCATGCCGATGCTGCTCTTTTTAGCACCCGCGCACGCATTTGTGCGAAAACGCGTTTTAAGCATGCACATGCATCTTTTGGTAGACGCGGATGAAGTTTTCTGCAAAACCACAAGATGTGCATGCAAATGGTGCTTTTTGCAGAACGCGCACGTGGATTTCTACCAAACGACGTGCTAAGCATGCCGATGCTGCTCTTTTTAGCACCCGCGCACGCATTTGTGCGAAAACGCGTTTTAAGCATGCACATGCATCTTTTGGTAGACGCGGATGAAGTTTTCTGCAAAACCACAAGATGTGCATGCAAATGGTGCTTTTGGCAGAACGCGCACGTGGATTTCTACCAAGCGACGTGCTAAGCATGCCGATGCTGCTCTTTTTAGCACCCGCGCACGCATTTGTGCGAAAATGCGTTTTAAGCATGCACATGCATCTTTTGGTAGACGCGGATGAAGTTTTCTGCAAAACCACAAGATGTGCATGCAAATGGTGCTTTTGGCAGAACGCGCACGCGGATTTCTACCAAACGACGTGCTAAGCATGCCGATGCTGCTCTTTTTAGCACCCGCGCACACATTTGTGCGAAAACGCGTTTTAAGCATGCACATGCATCTTTTGGTAGACGCGGATGAAGTTTTCTGCAAAACCACAAGATGTGCATGCAAATGGTGCTTTTTGCAGAACGCGCACGTGGATTTCTACCAAACGATGTGCTAAGCTTGCCGATGCTGCTCTTTTTAGCACCCGCGCACGGATTTGTGCGAAAACGCGTTTTAAGCATGCACATGCATCTTTTGGTAGACGCGGATGAAGTTTTCTGCAAAACCACAAGATGTGCATGCAAATGGTGCTTTTGGCAGAACGCGCACGTGGATTTCTACCAAACGACGTGCTAAGCATGCCGATGCTGCTCTTTTTAGCACCCCGCGCACGCATTTGTGCGAAAACGCGTTTTAAGCATGCACATGCATCTTTTGGTAGACGCGGATGAAGTTTTCTGCAAAACCACAAGATGTGCATGCAAATGGTGCTTTTTGCAGAACGCACACGTGGATTTCTACCAAACGACGTGCTAAGCATGCCGATGCTGCTCTTTTTAGCACCCGCGCACGGATTTGTGCGAAAACGCGTTTTAAGCATGCACATGCATCTTTTGGTAGACGCGGATGAAGTTTTCTGCAAAACCACAAGATGTGCATGCAAATGGTGCTTTTGGCAGAACGCGCACGTGGATTTCTACCAAACGACGTGCTAAGCATGCTGATGCTGCTCTTTTTAGCACCCGCGCACGGATTTGTGCGAAAACGCGTTTTAAGCATGCACATGCATCTTTTGGTAGACGCGGATGAAGTTTTCTGCAAAACCACAAGATGTGCATGCAAATGGTGCTTTTGGCAGAACGCGCACGTGGATTTCTACCAAACGACGTGCTAAGCATGCCGATGCTGCTCTTTTTAGCACCCGCGCACGGATTTGTGCGAAAACGCGTTTTAAGCATGCACATGCATCTTTTGGTAGACGCGGATGAAGTTTTCTGCAAAACCACAAGATGTGCATGCAAATGGTGCTTTTGGCAGAACGCGCACGTGGATTTCTACCAAACGACGTGCTAAGCATGCCGATGCTGCTCTTTTTAGCACCCGCGCACGCATTTGTGCGAAAACGCGTTTTAAGCATGCACATGCATCTTTTGGTAGACGCGGATGGAGTTTTCTGCAAAACCACAAGATGTGCATGCAAATGGTGCTTTTTGCAGAACGCGCACGTGGATTTCTACCAAACGACGTGCTAAGCATGCCGATGCTGCTCTTTTTAGCTACCGCGCACGCATTTGTGCGAAAACGCGTTTTAAGCATGCACATGCATCTTTTGGTAGACGCGGATGAAGTTTTCTGCAAAACCACAAGATGTGCATGCAAATGGTGCTTTTTGCAGAACGCGCACGTGGATTTCTACCAAACAACGTGCTAAGCATGCCGATGCTGCTCTTTTTAGCACCCGCGCACGCATTTGTGCGAAAACGCGTTTTAAGCATGCACATGCATCTTTTGGTAGACGCGGATGAAGTTTTCTGCAAAACCACAAGATGTGCATGCAAATGGTGCTTTTTGCAGAACGCGCACGTGGATTTCTACCAAACGACGTGCTAAGCATGCCGATGCTGCTCTTTTTAGCACCCGCGCACGCATTTGTGCGAAAACGCGTTTTAGGCATGCACATGCATCTTTTGGTAGACGCGGATGAAGTTTTCTGCAAAACCACAAGATGTGCATGCAAATGGTGCTTTTGGCAGAACGCGCACGTAGATTTCTACCAAACTACGTGCTAAGCATGCCGATGCTGCTCTTTTAGCACCCGCGCACGGATTTGTGCGAAAACGCGTTTTAAGCATGCACATGCATCTTTTGGTAGACGCGGATGAAGTTTTCTGCAAAACCACAAGATGTGCATGCAAATGGTGCTTTTGGCAGAACGCGCACGTGGATTTCTACCAAACGACGTGCTAAGCATGCCGATGCTGCTCTTTTTAGCACCCGCGCACGCATTTGTGCGAAAACGCGTTTTAAGCATGCACATGCATCTTTTGGTAGACGCGGATGAAGTTTTCTGCAAAACCACAAGATGTGCATGCAAATGGTGCTTTTTGCAGAACGCGCACGTGGATTTCTACCAAACGACGTGCTAAGCATGCCGATGCTGCTCTTTTTAGCACCCGCGCACGGATTTGTGCGAAAACGCGTTTTAAGCATGCACATGCATCTTTTGGTAGACGCGGATGAAGTTTTCTGCAAAACCACAAGATGTGCATGCAAATGGTGCTTTTGGCAGAACGCGCACGTAGATTTCTACCAAACGACGTGCTAAGCATGCCGATGCTGCTCTTTTTAGCACCCGCGCACGCATTTGTGCGAAAACGCGTTTTAAGCATGCACATGCATCTTTTGGTAGACGCGGATGAAGTTTTATGCAAAACCACAAGATGTGCATGCAAATGGTGCTTTTTGATGAACGCGCACGTGGATTTCTACCAAACGACGTGCTAAGCATGCCGATGCTGCTCTTTTTAGCACCCGCGCACGCATTTGTGCGAAAACGCGTTTTAAGCATGCACATGCATCCTTTGGTAGACGCGGATGAAGTTTTCTGCAAAACCACAAGATGTGCATGCAAATGGTGCTTTTTGCAGAACGCGCACGTGGATTTCTACCAAACGACGTGCTAAGCATGCCGATGCTGCTCTTTTTAGCACCCGCGCACGGATTTGTGCGAAAACGCGTTTTAAGCATGCACATGCATCTTTTGGTAGACGCGGATGAAGTTTTCTGCAAAACCACAAGATGTGCATGCAAATGGTGCTTTTGGCAGAACGCGTACGTGGATTTCTACCAAACGACGTGCTAAGCATGCCGATGCTGCTCTTTTTAGCACCCGCGCACGGATTTGTGCGAAAACGCGTTTTAAGCATGCAC
>NW_027315129.1:0-69221 GCF_023375885.2 Dermacentor andersoni | reverse complement strand
ACACACGCGAGACAGATCATGCATCTTTTGGTAGACGCGGATGAAGTTTTCTGCAAAACCGCGAGATGTGCATGCAAAATGGTGCTTTTTGCAGAACGCGCACGTGGATTTCTACCAAACGACGTGCTAAGCATGCCGATGCTGCTCTTTTTAGCACCCGCGCACGGATTTGTGCGAAAACGCGTTTTAAGCATGCACATGCATCTTTGGTACACGCGGATGAAGTTTTCTGCAAAACCACAAGATGTGCATGCAAATGGTGCTTTTGGCAGAACGCGCGCGTGGATTTCTACCAAACGACGTGCTAAGCATGCCGATGCTGCTCTTTTTAGCACCCGCGCACGCATTTATGCGAAAACGCGTTTTAAGCATGCACATGCATCTTTTGGTAGACGCGGATGAAGTTTTCTGCAAAACCACAAGATGTGCATGCAAATGGTGCTTTTGGTAGAACGCGCACGTGGATTTCTACCAAACGACGTGCTAAGCATGCCGATGCTGCTCTTTTTAGCACCCGCGCACGGATTTGTGCGAAAACGCGTTTTAAGCATGCACATGCATCTTTTGGTAGACGCGGATGAAGTTTTCTGCAAAACCACAAGATGTGCATGCAAATGGTGCTTTTAGCAGAACGCGCACGTGGATTTCTACCAAACGACGTGCTAAGCATGCCGATGCTGCTCTTTTTAGCACCCGCACACGGATTTGTGCGAAAACGCGTTTTTCAGCATGCACATGCATCTTTTGGTAGACGCGGATGAAGTTTTCTGCAAAACCACAAGATGTGCATGCAAATGGTGCTTTTGGCAGAACGCGCACGTGGATTTCTACCAAACGACGTGCTAAGCATGCCGATGCTGCTCTTTTTAGCACCCGCGC
The DNA here is from genome assembly GCF_023375885.2 of Dermacentor andersoni. Classification (NCBI taxonomy): domain Eukaryota; kingdom Metazoa; phylum Arthropoda; class Arachnida; order Ixodida; family Ixodidae; genus Dermacentor; species Dermacentor andersoni. Next base: position 68,342 of record NW_027315129.1, on the reverse strand, counting down.
ACGGATTTGTGCGAAAACGCGTTTTAAGCATGCACATGCATCTTTTGGTAGACGCGGATGAAGTTTTCTGCAAAACCACAAGATGTGCATGCAAATGGTGCTTTTGGCAGAACGCGCACGTGGATTTCTACCAAACGACGTGCTAAGCATGCCGATGCTGCTCTTTTTAGCACCCGCGCACGGATTTTTCCGAAAACGCGTTTTAAGCATGCACACGCATCTTTTGGTAGACGCGGATGAAGTTTTCTGCAAAACCACAAGATGTGCATGCAAATGGTGCTTTTGGCAGAACGCGCACGTGGATTTCTACCAAACGACGTGCTAAGCATGCCGATGCTGCTCTTTTTAGCACCCGCGCACGCATTTGTGCGAAAACGCGTTTTAAGCATGCACATGCATCTTTTGGTAGACGCGGATGAAGTTTTCTGCAAAACCACAAGATGTGCATGCAAATGGTGCTTTTGGCATAACGCGCACGTGGATTACTACCAAACGACGTGCTAAGCATGCCGATGCTGCTCTTTTTAGCACCCGCGCACGGGATTTGTGCGAAAACGCGTTTTAAGCATGCACATGCATCTTTTGGTAGACGCGGATGAAGTTTTCTGCAAAACCACAAGATGTGCATGCAAATGGTGCTTTTGGCAGAACGCGCACGTGGATTTCTACCAAACGACGTGCTAAGCATGCCGATGCTGCTCTTTTTAGCACCCGCACACGGATTTGTGCGAAAACGCGTTTTAAGCATGCACATGCATCTTTTGGTAGACGCGGATGAAGTTTTCTGCAAAACCACAAGATGTGCATGCAAATGGTGCTTTTGGCAGAACGCGCACGTGGATTTCTACCAAACGACGTGCTAAGCATGCCGATGCTACTCTTTTTAGCACCCGCGCACGGATTTGTGCGAAAACGCGTTTTAAGCATGCACATGCATCTTTTGGTAGACGCGGATGAAGTTTTCTGCAAAACCACAAGATGTGCATGCAAATGGTGCTTTTGGCAGAACGCGCACGTGGATTTCTACCAAACGACGTGCTAAGCATGCCGATGCTGCTCTTTTTAGCACCCACGCACGGATTTGTGCGAAAACGCGTTTTAAGCATGCACATGCATCTCTTGGTAGACGCGGATGAAGTTTTCTGCAAAACCACAAGATGTGCATGCAAATGGTGCTTTTGGCAGAACGCGCACGTGGATTTCTACCAAACGACGTGCTAAGCATGCCGATGCTGCTCTTTTTAGCACCCGCGCACGCATTTGTGCGAAAACAAGTATTAAGCATGCACATGCATCTTTTGGTAGACGCGGATGAAGTTTTCTGCAAAACCACAAGATGTGCATGCAAATGGTGCTTTGGCAGAACGCGCTCGTGGATTTCTACCAAACGACGTGCTAAGCATGCCGATGCTGCTCTTTTTAGCACCCGCGCACGCATTTGTGCGAAAACGTGTTTTAAGCATGCACATGCATCTTTTGGTAGACGCGGATGAAGTTTTCTGCAAAACCGCGAGATGTGCATGCAAATGGTGCTTTTTGCAGAACGCGCACGTGGATTTCTACCAAACGACGTGCTAAGCATGCCGATGCTGCTCTTTTTAGCACCCGCGCACGGATTTGTGCGAAAACGCGTTTTAAGCATGCACATGCATCTTTTGGTACACGCGGATGAAGTTTTCTGCAAAACCACAAGATGTGCATGCAAATGGTGCTTTTGGCAGAACGCGCGCGTGGATTTCTACCAAACGACGTGCTAAGCATGCCGATGCTGCTCTTTTTAGCACCCGCGCACGCATTTATGCGAAAACGCGTTTTAAGCATGCACATGCATCTTTTGGTAGACGCGGATGAAGTTTTCTGCAAAACCACAAGATGTGCATGCAAATGGTGCTTTTGGTAGAACGCGCACGTGGATTTCTACCAAACGACGTGCTAAGCATGCCGATGCTGCTCTTTTTAGCACCCGCGCACGGATTTGTGCGAAAACGCGTTTTAAGCATGCACATGCATCTTTTGGTACACGCGGATGAAGTTTTCTGCAAAACCACAAGATGTGCATGCAAATGGTGCTTTTGGCAGAACGCGCGCGTGGATTTCTACCAAACGACGTGCTAAGCATGCCGATGCTGCTCTTTTTAGCACCCGCGCACGCATTTATGCGAAAACGCGTTTTAAGCATGCACATGCATCTTTTGGTAGACGCGGATGAAGTTTTCTGCAAAACCACAAGATGTGCATGCAAATGGTGCTTTTGGTAGAACGCGCACGTGGATTTCTACCAAACGACGTGCTAAGCATGCCGATGCTGCTCTTTTTAGCACCCACGCACGGATTTGTGCGAAAACGCGTTTTAAGCATGCACATGCATCTTTTGGTAGACGCGGATGAAGTTTTCTACAAAACCACAAGATGTGCATGCAAATGGTGCTTTTGGCAGAATGCGCACGTGGATTTCTACCAAACGACGTGCTAAGCATGCCGATGCTGCTCTTTTAGCACCCGCGCACGCATTTGTGCGAAAACGCGTTTTAAGCATGCACATGCATCTTTTGGTAGACGCGGATGAAGTTTTCTGCAAAACCACAAGATGTGCATGCAAATGCTGCTTTTTGCAGAACGCGCACGTGGATTTCTACCAAACGACGTGCTAAGCATGCCGATGCTGCTCTTTTTAGCACCCGCGCACGGATTTGTGCGAAAACGCGTTTTAAGCATGCACATGCATCTTTTGGTAGACGCGGATGAAGTTTTCTGCAAAACCACAAGATGTGCATGCAAATGGTGCTTTTGGCAAAACGCGCACGTGGATTTCTACCAAACGACGTGCTAAGCATGCCGATGCTGCTCTTTTTAGCACCCGCGCACGCATTTGTGCGAAAACGCGTTTTAAGCATGCACATGCATCTTTTGGTAGACGCGGATGAAGTTTTCTGCAAAACCACAAGATGTGCATGCAAATGGTGCTTTTGGCAGAACGCGCACGTGGATTTCTACCAAACGACGTGCTAAGCATGCCGATGCTGCTCTTTTTAGCACCCGGGCACGGATTTGTGCGAAAACGCGTTTTAAGCATGCACATGCATCTTTTGGTAGACGCGGATGAAGTTTTCTGCAAAACCACAAGATGTGCATGCAAATGGTGCTTTTGGCAGAACGCGCACGTGGATTTCTACCAAACGACGTGCTAAGCATGCCGATGCTGCTCTTTTTAGCACCCGCACACGGATTTGTGCGAAAACGCGTTTTAAGCATGCACATGCATCTTTTGGTAGACGCGGATGAAGTTTTCTGCAAAACCACAAGATGTGCATGCAAATGGTGCTTTTGCCAGAACCCGCACGTGGATTTCTACCAAACGACGTGCTAAGCATGCCGATGCTGCTCTTTTTAGCACCCGCGCACGGATTTGTGCGAAAACACGTTTTAAGCATGCACATGCATCTTTTGGTAGACGCGGATGAAGTTTTCTGCAAAACCACAAGATGTGCATGCAAATGGTGCTTTTGGCAGAACGCGCACGTGGATTTCTACCAAACGACGTGCTAAGCATGCCGATGCTGCTCTTTTTAGCACCCGCACACGGATTTGTGCGAAAACGCGTTTTAAGCATGCACATGCATCTTTTGGTAGACGCGGATGAAGTTTTCTGCAAAACCACAAGATGTGCATGCAAATGGTGCTTTTGGCAGAACGCGCACGTGGATTTCTACCAAACGACGTGCTAAGCATGCCGATGCTGCTCTTTTTAGCACCCACGCACGGATTTGTGCGAAAACGCGTTTTAAGCATGCACATGCATATTTTGGTAGACGCGGATGAAGTTTTCTGCAAAACCACAAGATGTGCATGCAAATGGTGCTTTTGCCAGAACCCGCACGTGGATTTCTACCAAACGACGTGCTAAGCATGCCGATGCTGCTCTTTTTAGCACCCGCGCACGCATTTGTGCGAAAACGCGTTTTAAGCATGCACATGCATCTTTTGGTAGACGCGGATGAAGTTTTCTGCAAAACCACAAGATGTGCATGCAAATGGTGCTTTTGGCAGAACGCGCACGTGGATTTCTACCAAACGACGTGCTAAGCATGCCGATGCTGCTCTTTTTAGCACCCGCGCACGCATTTGTGCGAAAACGCGTTTTAAGCATGCACATGCATCTTTTGGTAGACGCGGATGAAGTTTTCTGCAAAACCACAAGATGTGCATGCAAATGGTGCTTTTGGCAGAACGCGCACGTGGATTTCTACCAAACGACGTGCTAAGCATGCCGATGCTGCTCTTTTTAGCACCCGCGCACGGATTTGTGCGAAAACGCGTTTTAAGCATGCACATGCATCTTTTGGTAGACGCGGATGAAGTTTTCTGCAAAACCACAAGATGTGCATGCAAATGGTGCTTTTAGCAGAACGCGCACGTGGATTTCTACCAAACGACGTGCTAAGCATGCCGATGCTGCTCTTTTTAGCACCCGCACACGGATTTGTGCGAAAACGCGTTTTCAGCATGCACATGCATCTTTTGGTAGACGCGGATGAAGTTTTCTGCAAAACCACAAGATGTGCATGCAAATGGTGCTTTTGGCAGAACGCGCACGTGGATTTCTACCAAACGACGTGCTAAGCATGCCGATGCTGCTCTTTTTAGCACCCGCGCACGGATTTGTGCGAAAACGCGTTTTAAGCATGCACATGCATCTTTTGGTAGACGCGGATGAAGTTTTCTGCAAAACCACAAGATGTGCATGCAAATGGTGCTTTTGGCAGAACGCGCACGTGGATTTCTACCAAACGACGTGCTAAGCATGCCGATGCTGCTCTTTTTAGCACCCGCGCACGGATTTTTCCGAAAACGCGTTTTAAGCATGCACACGCATCTTTTGGTAGACGCGGATGAAGTTTTCTGCAAAACCACAAGATGTGCATGCAAATGGTGCTTTTGGCAGAACGCGCACGTGGATTTCTACCAAACGACGTGCTAAGCATGCCGATGCTGCTCTTTTTAGCACCCGCGCACGCATTTGTGCGAAAACGCGTTTTAAGCATGCACATGCATCTTTTGGTAGACGCGGATGAAGTTTTCTGCAAAACCACAAGATGTGCATGCAAATGGTGCTTTTGGCATAACGCGCACGTGGATTTCTACCAAACGACGTGCTAAGCATGCCGATGCTGCTCTTTTTAGCACCCGCGCACGGATTTGTGCGAAAACGCGTTTTAAGCATGCACATGCATCTTTTGGTAGACGCGGATGAAGTTTTCTGCAAAACCACAAGATGTGCATGCAAATGGTGCTTTTGGCAGAACGCGCACGTGGATTTCTACCAAACGACGTGCTAAGCATGCCGATGCTGCTCTTTTTAGCACCCGCACACGGATTTGTGCGAAAACGCGTTTTAAGCATGCACATGCATCTTTTGGTAGACGCGGATGAAGTTTTCTGCAAAACCACAAGATGTGCATGCAAATGGTGCTTTTGGCAGAACGCGCACGTGGATTTCTACCAAACGACGTGCTAAGCATGCCGATGCTACTCTTTTTAGCACCCGCGCACGGATTTGTGCGAAAACGCGTTTTAAGCATGCACATGCATCTTTTGGTAGACGCGGATGAAGTTTTCTGCAAAACCACAAGATGTGCATGCAAATGGTGCTTTTGGCAGAACGCGCACGTGGATTTCTACCAAACGACGTGCTAAGCATGCCGATGCTGCTCTTTTTAGCACCCACGCACGGATTTGTGCGAAAACGCGTTTTAAGCATGCACATGCATCTCTTGGTAGACGCGGATGAAGTTTTCTGCAAAACCACAAGATGTGCATGCAAATGGTGCTTTTGGCAGAACGCGCACGTGGATTTCTACCAAACGACGTGCTAAGCATGCCGATGCTGCTCTTTTTAGCACCCGCGCACGCATTTGTGCGAAAACACGTATTAAGCATGCACATGCATCTTTTGGTAGACGCGGATGAAGTTTTCTGCAAAACCACAAGATGTGCATGCAAATGGTGCTTTTGGCAGAACGCGCTCGTGGATTTCTACCAAACGACGTGCTAAGCATGCCGATGCTGCTCTTTTTAGCACCCGCGCACGCATTTGTGCGAAAACGTGTTTTAAGCATGCACATGCATCTTTTGGTAGACGCGGATGAAGTTTTCTGCAAAACCGCGAGATGTGCATGCAAATGGTGCTTTTTGCAGAACGCGCACGTGGATTTCTACCAAACGACGTGCTAAGCATGCCGATGCTGCTCTTTTTAGCACCCGCGCACGGATTTGTGCGAAAACGCGTTTTAAGCATGCACATGCATCTTTTGGTACACGCGGATGAAGTTTTCTGCAAAACCACAAGATGTGCATGCAAATGGTGCTTTTGGCAGAACGCGCGCGTGGATTTCTACCAAACGACGTGCTAAGCATGCCGATGCTGCTCTTTTTAGCACCCGCGCACGCATTTATGCGAAAACGCGTTTTAAGCATGCACATGCATCTTTTGGTAGACGCGGATGAAGTTTTCTGCAAAACCACAAGATGTGCATGCAAATGGTGCTTTTGGTAGAACGCGCACGTGGATTTCTACCAAACGACGTGCTAAGCATGCCGATGCTGCTCTTTTTAGCACCCGCGCACGGATTTGTGCGAAAACGCGTTTTAAGCATGCACATGCATCTTTTGGTACACGCGGATGAAGTTTTCTGCAAAACCACAAGATGTGCATGCAAATGGTGCTTTTGGCAGAACGCGCGCGTGGATTTCTACCAAACGACGTGCTAAGCATGCCGATGCTGCTCTTTTTAGCACCCGCGCACGCATTTATGCGAAAACGCGTTTTAAGCATGCACATGCATCTTTTGGTAGACGCGGATGAAGTTTTCTGCAAAACCACAAGATGTGCATGCAAATGGTGCTTTTGGTAGAACGCGCACGTGGATTTCTACCAAACGACGTGCTAAGCATGCCGATGCTGCTCTTTTTAGCACCCACGCACGGATTTGTGCGAAAACGCGTTTTAAGCATGCACATGCATCTTTTGGTAGACGCGGATGAAGTTTTCTACAAAACCACAAGATGTGCATGCAAATGGTGCTTTTGGCAGAATGCGCACGTGGATTTCTACCAAACGACGTGCTAAGCATGCCGATGCTGCTCTTTTAGCACCCGCGCACGCATTTGTGCGAAAACGCGTTTTAAGCATGCACATGCATCTTTTGGTAGACGCGGATGAAGTTTTCTGCAAAACCACAAGATGTGCATGCAAATGCTGCTTTTTGCAGAACGCGCACGTGGATTTCTACCAAACGACGTGCTAAGCATGCCGATGCTGCTCTTTTTAGCACCCGCGCACGGATTTGTGCGAAAACGCGTTTTAAGCATGCACATGCATCTTTTGGTAGACGCGGATGAAGTTTTCTGCAAAACCACAAGATGTGCATGCAAATGGTGCTTTTGGCAAAACGCGCACGTGGATTTCTACCAAACGACGTGCTAAGCATGCCGATGCTGCTCTTTTTAGCACCCGCGCACGCATTTGTGCGAAAACGCGTTTTAAGCATGCACATGCATCTTTTGGTAGACGCGGATGAAGTTTTCTGCAAAACCACAAGATGTGCATGCAAATGGTGCTTTTGGCAGAACGCGCACGTGGATTTCTACCAAACGACGTGCTAAGCATGCCGATGCTGCTCTTTTTAGCACCCGGGCACGGATTTGTGCGAAAACGCGTTTTAAGCATGCACATGCATCTTTTGGTAGACGCGGATGAAGTTTTCTGCAAAACCACAAGATGTGCATGCAAATGGTGCTTTTTGCAGAACGCGCATGTAGATTTCTACCAAACGACGTGCTAAGCATGCCGATGCTGCTCTTTTTAGCACCCGCGCACGGATTTGTGCGAAAACGTGTTTTAAGCATGCACATGCATCTTTTGGTAGACGCGGATGAAGTTTTCTGCAAAACCACAAGATGTGCATGCAAATGGTGCTTTTGGCAGAACGCGCACGTCGATTTCTACCAAACGACGTGCTAAGCATGCCGATGCTGCTCTTTTTAGCACCCGCGCACGCATTTGTGCGAAAACGCGTTTTAAGCATGCACATGCATCTTTTGGTAGACCCGGATGAAGTTTTCTGCAAAACCACAAGATGTGCATGCAAATGGTGCTTTTTGCAGAACGCGCACGTGGATTTCTACCAAACGACGTGCTAAGCATGCCGATGCTGCTCTTTTTAGCGCCCGCGCACGCATTTGTGCGAAAACGCGTTTTAAGCATGCACATGCATCTTTTGGTAGACGCGGATGAAGTTTTCTGCAAAACCACAAGATGTGCATGCAAATGGTGCTTTTGGCAGAACGCGCACGTGGATTTCTACCAAACGACGTGCTAAGCATGCCGATGCTGCTCTTTTTAGCACCCACGCACGGATTTGTGCGAAAACGCGTTTTAAGCATGCACATGCATATTTTGGTAGACGCGGATGAAGTTTTCTGCAAAACCACAAGATGTGCATGCAAATGGTGCTTTTGCCAGAACCCGCACGTGGATTTCTACCAAACGACGTGCTAAGCATGCCGATGCTGCTCTTTTTAGCACCCGCGCACGGATTTGTGCGAAAACACGTTTTAAGCATGCACATGCATCTTTTGGTAGACGCGGATGAAGTTTTCTGCAAAACCACAAGATGTGCATGCAAATGGTGCTTTTGGCAGAACGCGCACGTGGATTTCTACCAAACGACGTGCTAAGCATGCCGATGCTGCTCTTTTTAGCACCCGCACACGGATTTGTGCGAAAACGCGTTTTAAGCATGCACATGCATCTTTTGGTAGACGCGGATGAAGTTTTCTGCAAAACCACAAGATGTGCATGCAAATGGTGCTTTTGGCAGAACGCGCACGTGGATTTCTACCAAACGACGTGCTAAGCATGCCGATGCTGCTCTTTTTAGCACCCACGCACGGATTTGTGCGAAAACGCGTTTTAAGCATGCACATGCATATTTTGGTAGACGCGGATGAAGTTTTCTGCAAAACCACAAGATGTGCATGCAAATGGTGCTTTTGCCAGAACCCGCACGTGGATTTCTACCAAACGACGTGCTAAGCATGCCGATGCTGCTCTTTTTAGCACCCGCGCACGCATTTGTGTGAAAACGCGTTTTAAGCATGCACATGCATCTTTTGGTAGACGCGGATGAAGTTTTCTGCAAAACCACAAGATGTGCATGCAAATGGTGCTTTTGGCAGAACGCGCACGTGGATTTCTACCAAACGACGTGCTAAGCATGCCGATGCTGCTCTTTTTAGCACCCGCGCACGCATTTGTGCGAAAACGCGTTTTAAGCATGCACATGCATCTTTTGGTAGACGCGGATGAAGTTTTCTGCAAAACCACAAGATGTGCATGCAAATGGTGCTTTTGGCAGAACGCGCACGTGGATTTCTACCAAACGACGTGCTAAGCATGCCGATGCTGCTCTTTTTAGCACCCGCGCACGGATTTGTGCGAAAACGCGTTTTAAGCATGCACATGCATCTTTTGGTAGACGCGGATGAAGTTTTCTGCAAAACCACAAGATGTGCATGCAAATGGTGCTTTTGGCAGAACGCGCACGTGGATTTCTACCAAACGACGTGCTAAGCATGCCGATGCTGCTCTTTTTAGCACCCGCACACGGATTTGTGCGAAAACGCGTTTTCAGCATGCACATGCATCTTTTGGTAGACGCGGATGAAGTTTTCTGCAAAACCACAAGATGTGCATGCAAATGGTGCTTTTGGCAGAACGCGCACGTGGATTTCTACCAAACGACGTGCTAAGCATGCCGATGCTGCTCTTTTTAGCACCCGCGCACGGATTTGTGCGAAAACGCGTTTTAAGCATGCACATGCATCTTTTGGTAGACGCGGATGAAGTTTTCTGCAAAACCACAAGATGTGCATGCAAATGGTGCTTTTGGCAGAACGCGCACGTGGATTTCTACCAAACGACGTGCTAAGCATGCCGATGCTGCTCTTTTTAGCACCCGCGCACGGATTTTTGCGAAAACGCGTTTTAAGCATGCACACGCATCTTTTGGTAGACGCGGATGAAGTTTTCTGCAAAACCACAAGATGTGCATGCAAATGGTGCTTTTGGCAGAACGCGCACGTGGATTTCTACCAAACGACGTGCTAAGCATGCCGATGCTGCTCTTTTTAGCGCCCGCGCACGCATTTGTGCGAAAACGCGTTTTAAGCATGCACATGCATCTTTTGGTAGACGCGGATGAAGTTTTCTGCAAAACCACAAGATGTGCATGCAAATGGTGCTTTTGGCAGAACGCGCACGTGGATTTCTACCAAACGACGTGCTAAGCATGCCGATGCTGCTCTTTTTAGCACCCACGCACGGATTTGTGCGAAAACGCGTTTTAAGCATGCACATGCATATTTTGGTAGACGCGGATGAAGTTTTCTGCAAAACCACAAGATGTGCATGCAAATGGTGCTTTTGCCAGAACCCGCACGTGGATTTCTACCAAACGACGTGCTAAGCATGCCGATGCTGCTCTTTTTAGCACCCGCGCACGGATTTGTGCGAAAACACGTTTTAAGCATGCACATGCATCTTTTGGTAGACGCGGATGAAGTTTTCTGCAAAACCACAAGATGTGCATGCAAATGGTGCTTTTGGCAGAACGCGCACGTGGATTTCTACCAAACGACGTGCTAAGCATGCCGATGCTGCTCTTTTTAGCACCCGCACACGGATTTGTGCGAAAACGCGTTTTAAGCATGCACATGCATCTTTTGGTAGACGCGGATGAAGTTTTCTGCAAAACCACAAGATGTGCATGCAAATGGTGCTTTTGGCAGAACGCGCACGTGGATTTCTACCAAACGACGTGCTAAGCATGCCGATGCTGCTCTTTTTAGCACCCACGCACGGATTTGTGCGAAAACGCGTTTTAAGCATGCACATGCATATTTTGGTAGACGCGGATGAAGTTTTCTGCAAAACCACAAGATGTGCATGCAAATGGTGCTTTTGCCAGAACCCGCACGTGGATTTCTACCAAACGACGTGCTAAGCATGCCGATGCTGCTCTTTTTAGCACCCGCGCACGCATTTGTGCGAAAACGCGTTTTAAGCATGCACATGCATCTTTTGGTAGACGCGGATGAAGTTTTCTGCAAAACCACAAGATGTGCATGCAAATGGTGCTTTTGGCAGAACGCGCACGTGGATTTCTACCAAACGACGTGCTAAGCATGCCGATACTGCTCTTTTTAGCACCCGCGCACGCATTTGTGCGAAAACGCGTTTTAAGCATGCACATGCATCTTTTGGTAGACGCGGATGAAGTTTTCTGCAAAACCACAAGATGTGCATGCAAATGGTGCTTTTGGCAGAACGCGCACGTGGATTTCTACCAAACGACGTGCTAAGCATGCCGATGCTGCTCTTTTTAGCACCCGCGCACGGATTTGTGCGAAAACGCGTTTTAAGCATGCACATGCATCTTTTGGTAGACGCGGATGAAGTTTTCTGCAAAACCACAAGATGTGCATGCAAATGGTGCTTTTGGCAGAACGCGCACGTGGATTTCTACCAAACGACGTGCTAAGCATGCCGATGCTGCTCTTTTTAGCACCCGCACACGGATTTGTGCGAAAACGCGTTTTCAGCATGCACATGCATCTTTTGGTAGACGCGGATGAAGTTTTCTGCAAAACCACAAGATGTGCATGCAAATGGTGCTTTTGGCAGAACGCGCACGTGGATTTCTACCAAACGACGTGCTAAGCATGCCAATGCTGCTCTTTTTAGCACCCGCGCACGGATTTGTGCGAAAACGCGTTTTAAGCATGCACATGCATCTTTTGGTAGACGCGGATGAAGTTTTCTGCAAAACCACAAGATGTGCATGCAAATGGTGCTTTTGGCAGAACGCGCACGTGGATTTCTACCAAACGACGTGCTAAGCATGCCGTTGCTGCTCTTTTTAGCACCCGCGCACGGATTTTTGCGAAAACGCGTTTTAAGCATGCACACGCATCTTTTGGTAGACGCGGATGAAGTTTTCTGCAAAACCACAAGATGTGCATGCAAATGGTGCTTTTGGCAGAACGCGCACGTGGATTTCTACCAAACGACGTGCTAAGCATGCCGATGCTGCTCTTTTTAGCACCCGCGCACGCATTTGTGCGAAAACGCGTTTTAAGCATGCACATGCATCTTTTGGTAGACGCGGATGAAGTTTTCTGCAAAACCACAAGATGTGCATGCAAATGGTGCTTTTGGCAGAACGCGCACGTGGATTTCTACCAAACGACGTGCTAAGCATGCCGATGCTGCTCTTTTTAGCACCCGCGCACGGATTTGTGCGAAAACGCGTTTTAAGCATGCACATGCATCTTTTGGTAGACGCGGATGAAGTTTTCTGCAAAACCACAAGATGTGCATGCAAATGGTGCTTTTGCCAGAACCCGCACGTGGATTTCTACCAAACGACGTGCTAAGCATGCCGATGCTGCTCTTTTTAGCACCCGCGCACGGATTTGTGCGACAACACGTTTTAAGCATGCACATGCATCTTTTGGTAGACGCGGATGAAGTTTTCTGCAAAACCACAAGATGTGCATGCAAATGGTGCTTTTGGCAGAACGCGCACGTGGATTTCTACCAAACGACGTGCTAAGCATGCCGATGCTGCTCTTTTTAGCACCCGCACACGGATTTGTGCGAAAACGCGTTTTAAGCATGCACATGCATCTTTTGGTAGACGCGGATGAAGTTTTCTGCAAAACCACAAGATGTGCATGCAAATGGTGCTTTTGGCAGAACGCGCACGTGGATTTCTACCAAACGACGTGCTAAGCATGCCGATGCTGCTCTTTTTAGCACCCACGCACGGATTTGTGCGAAAACGCGTTTTAAGCATGCACATGCATATTTTGGTAGACGCGGATGAAGTTTTCTGCAAAACCACAAGATGTGCATGCAAATGGTGCTTTTGCCAGAACCCGCACGTGGATTTCTACCAAACGACGTGCTAAGCATGCCGATGCTGCTCTTTTTAGCACCCGCGCACGCATTTGTGCGAAAACGCGTTTTAAGCATGCACATGCATCTTTTGGTAGACGCGGATGAAGTTTTCTGCAAAACCACAAGATGTGCATGCAAATGGTGCTTTTGGCAGAACGCGCACGTGGATTTCTACCAAACGACGTGCTAAGCATGCCGATGCTGCTCTTTTTAGCACCCGCGCACGCATTTGTGCGAAAACGCGTTTTAAGCATGCACATGCATCTTTTGGTAGACGCGGATGAAGTTTTCTGCAAAACCACAAGATGTGCATGCAAATGGTGCTTTTGGCAGAACGCGCACGTGGATTTCTACCAAACGACGTGCTAAGCATGCCGATGCTGCTCTTTTTAGCACCCGCGCACGGATTTGTGCGAAAACGCGTTTTAAGCATGCACATGCATCTTTTGGTAGACGCGGATGAAGTTTTCTGCAAAACCACAAGATGTGCATGCAAATGGTGCTTTTAGCAGAACGCGCACGTGGATTTCTACCAAACGACGTGCTAAGCATGCCGATGCTGCTCTTTTTAGCACCCGCACACGGATTTGTGCGAAAACGCGTTTTCAGCATGCACATGCATCTTTTGGTAGACGCGGATGAAGTTTTCTGCAAAACCACAAGATGTGCATGCAAATGGTGCTTTTGGCAGAACGCGCACGTGGATTTCTACCAAACGACGTGCTAAGCATGCCGATGCTGCTCTTTTTAGCACCCGCGCACGGATTTGTGCGAAAACGCGTTTTAAGCATGCACATGCATCTTTTGGTAGACGCGGATGAAGTTTTCTGCAAAACCACAAGATGTGCATGCAAATGGTGCTTTTGGCAGAACGCGCACGTGGATTTCTACCAAACGACGTGCTAAGCATGCCGATGCTGCTCTTTTTAGCACCCGCACACGGATTTGTGCGAAAACGCGTTTTAAGCATGCACATGCATCTTTTGGTAGACGCGGATGAAGTTTTCTGCAAAACCACAAGATGTGCATGCAAATGGTGCTTTTGGCAGAACGCGCACGTGGATTTCTACCAAACGACGTGCTAAGCATGCCGATGCTGCTCTTTTTAGCACCCACGCACGGATTTGTGCGAAAACGCGTTTTAAGCATGCACATGCATATTTTGGTAGACGCGGATGAAGTTTTCTGCAAAACCACAAGATGTGCATGCAAATGGTGCTTTTGGCAGAACGCGCACGTGGATTTCTACCAAACGACGTGCTAAGCATGCCGATGCTGCTCTTTTTAGCACCCGCGCACGGATTTGTGCGAAAACGCGTTTTAAGCATGCACATGCATCTTTTGGTAGACGCGGATGAAGTTTTCTGCAAAACCACAAGATGTGCATGCAAATGGTGCTTTTGGCAGAACGCGCACGTGGATTTCTACCAAACGACGTGCTAAGCATGCCGATGCTGCTCTTTTTAGCACCCGCACACGGATTTGTGCGAAAACGCGTTTTAAGCATGCACATGCATCTTTTGGTAGACGCGGATGAAGTTTTCTGCAAAACCACAAGATGTGCATGCAAATGGTGCTTTTGGCAGAACGCGCACGTGGATTTCTACCAAACGACGTGCTAAGCATGCCGATGCTGCTCTTTTTAGCACCCACGCACGGATTTGTGCGAAAACGCGTTTTAAGCATGCACATGCATATTTTGGTAGACGCGGATGAAGTTTTCTGCAAAACCACAAGATGTGCATGCAAATGGTGCTTTTGCCAGAACCCGCACGTGGATTTCTACCAAACGACGTGCTAAGCATGCCGATGCTGCTCTTTTTAGCACCCGCGCACGCATTTGTGTGAAAACGCGTTTTAAGCATGCACATGCATCTTTTGGTAGACGCGGATGAAGTTTTCTGCAAAACCACAAGATGTGCATGCAAATGGTGCTTTTGGCAGAACGCGCACGTGGATTTCTACCAAACGACGTGCTAAGCATGCCGATGCTGCTCTTTTTAGCACCCGCGCACGCATTTGTGCGAAAACGCGTTTTAAGCATGCACATGCATCTTTTGGTAGACGCGGATGAAGTTTTCTGCAAAACCACAAGATGTGCATGCAAATGGTGCTTTTGGCAGAACGCGCACGTGGATTTCTACCAAACGACGTGCTAAGCATGCCGATGCTGCTCTTTTTAGCACCCGCGCACGGATTTGTGCGAAAACGCGTTTTAAGCATGCACATGCATCTTTTGGTAGACGCGGATGAAGTTTTCTGCAAAACCACAAGATGTGCATGCAAATGGTGCTTTTGGCAGAACGCGCACGTGGATTTCTACCAAACGACGTGCTAAGCATGCCGATGCTGCTCTTTTTAGCACCCGCACACGGATTTGTGCGAAAACGCGTTTTCAGCATGCACATGCATCTTTTGGTAGACGCGGATGAAGTTTTCTGCAAAACCACAAGATGTGCATGCAAATGGTGCTTTTGGCAGAACGCGCACGTGGATTTCTACCAAACGACGTGCTAAGCATGCCGATGCTGCTCTTTTTAGCACCCGCGCACGGATTTGTGCGAAAACGCGTTTTAAGCATGCACATGCATCTTTTGGTAGACGCGGATGAAGTTTTCTGCAAAACCACAAGATGTGCATGCAAATGGTGCTTTTGGCAGAACGCGCACGTGGATTTCTACCAAACGACGTGCTAAGCATGCCGATGCTGCTCTTTTTAGCACCCGCGCACGGATTTTTGCGAAAACGCGTTTTAAGCATGCACACGCATCTTTTGGTAGACGCGGATGAAGTTTTCTGCAAAACCACAAGATGTGCATGCAAATGGTGCTTTTGGCAGAACGCGCACGTGGATTTCTACCAAACGACGTGCTAAGCATGCCGATGCTGCTCTTTTTAGCGCCCGCGCACGCATTTGTGCGAAAACGCGTTTTAAGCATGCACATGCATCTTTTGGTAGACGCGGATGAAGTTTTCTGCAAAACCACAAGATGTGCATGCAAATGGTGCTTTTGGCAGAACGCGCACGTGGATTTCTACCAAACGACGTGCTAAGCATGCCGATGCTGCTCTTTTTAGCACCCACGCACGGATTTGTGCGAAAACGCGTTTTAAGCATGCACATGCATATTTTGGTAGACGCGGATGAAGTTTTCTGCAAAACCACAAGATGTGCATGCAAATGGTGCTTTTGCCAGAACCCGCACGTGGATTTCTACCAAACGACGTGCTAAGCATGCCGATGCTGCTCTTTTTAGCACCCGCGCACGGATTTGTGCGAAAACACGTTTTAAGCATGCACATGCATCTTTTGGTAGACGCGGATGAAGTTTTCTGCAAAACCACAAGATGTGCATGCAAATGGTGCTTTTGGCAGAACGCGCACGTGGATTTCTACCAAACGACGTGCTAAGCATGCCGATGCTGCTCTGTTTAGCACCCGCACACGGATTTGTGCGAAAACGCGTTTTAAGCATGCACATGCATCTTTTGGTAGACGCGGATGAAGTTTTCTGCAAAACCACAAGATGTGCATGCAAATGGTGCTTTTGGCAGAACGCGCACGTGGATTTCTACCAAACGACGTGCTAAGCATGCCGATGCTGCTCTTTTTAGCACCCACGCACGGATTTGTGCGAAAACGCGTTTTAAGCATGCACATGCATATTTTGGTAGACGCGGATGAAGTTTTCTGCAAAACCACAAGATGTGCATGCAAATGGTGCTTTTGCCAGAACCCGCACGTGGATTTCTACCAAACGACGTGCTAAGCATGCCGATGCTGCTCTTTTTAGCACCCGCGCACGCATTTGTGCGAAAACGCGTTTTAAGCATGCACATGCATCTTTTGGTAGACGCGGATGAAGTTTTCTGCAAAACCACAAGATGTGCATGCAAATGGTGCTTTTGGCAGAACGCGCACGTGGATTTCTACCAAACGACGTGCTAAGCATGCCGATACTGCTCTTTTTAGCACCCGCGCACGCATTTGTGCGAAAACGCGTTTTAAGCATGCACATGCATCTTTTGGTAGACGCGGATGAAGTTTTCTGCAAAACCACAAGATGTGCATGCAAATGGTGCTTTTGGCAGAACGCGCACGTGGATTTCTACCAAACGACGTGCTAAGCATGCCGATGCTGCTCTTTTTAGCACCCGCGCACGGATTTGTGCGAAAACGCGTTTTAAGCATGCACATGCATCTTTTGGTAGACGCGGATGAAGTTTTCTGCAAAACCACAAGATGTGCATGCAAATGGTGCTTTTGGCAGAACGCGCACGTGGATTTCTACCAAACGACGTGCTAAGCATGCCGATGCTGCTCTTTTTAGCACCCGCACACGGATTTGTGCGAAAACGCGTTTTCAGCATGCACATGCATCTTTTGGTAGACGCGGATGAAGTTTTCTGCAAAACCACAAGATGTGCATGCAAATGGTGCTTTTGGCAGAACGCGCACGTGGATTTCTACCAAACGACGTGCTAAGCATGCCAATGCTGCTCTTTTTAGCACCCGCGCACGGATTTGTGCGAAAACGCGTTTTAAGCATGCACATGCATCTTTTGGTAGACGCGGATGAAGTTTTCTGCAAAACCACAAGATGTGCATGCAAATGGTGCTTTTGGCAGAACGCGCACGTGGATTTCTACCAAACGACGTGCTAAGCATGCCGTTGCTGCTCTTTTTAGCACCCGCGCACGGATTTTTGCGAAAACGCGTTTTAAGCATGCACACGCATCTTTTGGTAGACGCGGATGAAGTTTTCTGCAAAACCACAAGATGTGCATGCAAATGGTGCTTTTGGCAGAACGCGCACGTGGATTTCTACCAAACGACGTGCTAAGCATGCCGATGCTGCTCTTTTTAGCACCCGCGCACGCATTTGTGCGAAAACGCGTTTTAAGCATGCACATGCATCTTTTGGTAGACGCGGATGAAGTTTTCTGCAAAACCACAAGATGTGCATGCAAATGGTGCTTTTGGCAGAACGCGCACGTGGATTTCTACCAAACGACGTGCTAAGCATGCCGATGCTGCTCTTTTTAGCACCCGCGCACGGATTTGTGCGAAAACGCGTTTTAAGCATGCACATGCATCTTTTGGTAGACGCGGATGAAGTTTTCTGCAAAACCACAAGATGTGCATGCAAATGGTGCTTTTGCCAGAACCCGCACGTGGATTTCTACCAAACGACGTGCTAAGCATGCCGATGCTGCTCTTTTTAGCACCCGCGCACGGATTTGTGCGAAAACACGTTTTAAGCATGCACATGCATCTTTTGGTAGACGCGGATGAAGTTTTCTGCAAAACCACAAGATGTGCATGCAAATGGTGCTTTTGGCAGAACGCGCACGTGGATTTCTACCAAACGACGTGCTAAGCATGCCGATGCTGCTCTTTTTAGCACCCGCACACGGATTTGTGCGAAAACGCGTTTTAAGCATGCACATGCATCTTTTGGTAGACGCGGATGAAGTTTTCTGCAAAACCACAAGATGTGCATGCAAATGGTGCTTTTGGCAGAACGCGCACGTGGATTTCTACCAAACGACGTGCTAAGCATGCCGATGCTGCTCTTTTTAGCACCCACGCACGGATTTGTGCGAAAACGCGTTTTAAGCATGCACATGCATATTTTGGTAGACGCGGATGAAGTTTTCTGCAAAACCACAAGATGTGCATGCAAATGGTGCTTTTGCCAGAACCCGCACGTGGATTTCTACCAAACGACGTGCTAAGCATGCCGATGCTGCTCTTTTTAGCACCCGCGCACGCATTTGTGCGAAAACGCGTTTTAAGCATGCACATGCATCTTTTGGTAGACGCGGATGAAGTTTTCTGCAAAACCACAAGATGTGCATGCAAATGGTGCTTTTGGCAGAACGCGCACGTGGATTTCTACCAAACGACGTGCTAAGCATGCCGATGCTGCTCTTTTTAGCACCCGCGCACGCATTTGTGCGAAAACGCGTTTTAAGCATGCACATGCATCTTTTGGTAGACGCGGATGAAGTTTTCTGCAAAACCACAAGATGTGCATGCAAATGGTGCTTTTGGCAGAACGCGCACGTGGATTTCTACCAAACGACGTGCTAAGCATGCCGATGCTGCTCTTTTTAGCACCCGCGCACGGATTTGTGCGAAAACGCGTTTTAAGCATGCACATGCATCTTTTGGTAGACGCGGATGAAGTTTTCTGCAAAACCACAAGATGTGCATGCAAATGGTGCTTTTAGCAGAACGCGCACGTGGATTTCTACCAAACGACGTGCTAAGCATGCCGATGCTGCTCTTTTTAGCACCCGCACACGGATTTGTGCGAAAACGCGTTTTCAGCATGCACATGCATCTTTTGGTAGACGCGGATGAAGTTTTCTGCAAAACCACAAGATGTGCATGCAAATGGTGCTTTTGGCAGAACGCGCACGTGGATTTCTACCAAACGACGTGCTAAGCATGCCGATGCTGCTCTTTTTAGCACCCGCGCACGGATTTGTGCGAAAACGCGTTTTAAGCATGCACATGCATCTTTTGGTAGACGCGGATGAAGTTTTCTGCAAAACCACAAGATGTGCATGCAAATGGTGCTTTTGGCAGAACGCGCACGTGGATTTCTACCAAACGACGTGCTAAGCATGCCGATGCTGCTCTTTTTAGCACCCGCGCACGGATTTTTCCGAAAACGCGTTTTAAGCATGCACACGCATCTTTTGGTAGACGCGGATGAAGTTTTCTGCAAAACCACAAGATGTGCATGCAAATGGTGCTTTTGGCAGAACGCGCACGTGGATTTCTACCAAACGACGTGCTAAGCATGCCGATGCTGCTCTTTTTAGCACCCGCGCACGCATTTGTGCGAAAACGCGTTTTAAGCATGCACATGCATCTTTTGGTAGACGCGGATGAAGTTTTCTGCAAAACCACAAGATGTGCATGCAAATGGTGCTTTTGGCATAACGCGCACGTGGATTTCTACCAAACGACGTGCTAAGCATGCCGATGCTGCTCTTTTTAGCACCCGCGCACGGATTTGTGCGAAAACGCGTTTTAAGCATGCACATGCATCTTTTGGTAGACGCGGATGAAGTTTTCTGCAAAACCACAAGATGTGCATGCAAATGGTGCTTTTGGCAGAACGCGCACGTGGATTTCTACCAAACGACGTGCTAAGCATGCCGATGCTGCTCTTTTTAGCACCCGCACACGGATTTGTGCGAAAACGCGTTTTAAGCATGCACATGCATCTTTTGGTAGACGCGGATGAAGTTTTCTGCAAAACCACAAGATGTGCATGCAAATGGTGCTTTTGGCAGAACGCGCACGTGGATTTCTACCAAACGACGTGCTAAGCATGCCGATGCTACTCTTTTTAGCACCCGCGCACGGATTTGTGCGAAAACGCGTTTTAAGCATGCACATGCATCTTTTGGTAGACGCGGATGAAGTTTTCTGCAAAACCACAAGATGTGCATGCAAATGGTGCTTTTGGCAGAACGCGCACGTGGATTTCTACCAAACGACGTGCTAAGCATGCCGATGCTGCTCTTTTTAGCACCCACGCACGGATTTGTGCGAAAACGCGTTTTAAGCATGCACATGCATCTCTTGGTAGACGCGGATGAAGTTTTCTGCAAAACCACAAGATGTGCATGCAAATGGTGCTTTTGGCAGAACGCGCACGTGGATTTCTACCAAACGACGTGCTAAGCATGCCGATGCTGCTCTTTTTAGCACCCGCGCACGCATTTGTGCGAAAACACGTATTAAGCATGCACATGCATCTTTTGGTAGACGCGGATGAAGTTTTCTGCAAAACCACAAGATGTGCATGCAAATGGTGCTTTTGGCAGGACGCGCTCGTGGATTTCTACCAAACGACGTGCTAAGCATGCCGATGCTGCTCTTTTTAGCACCCGCGCACGCATTTGTGCGAAAACGTGTTTTAAGCATGCACATGCATCTTTTGGTAGACGCGGATGAAGTTTTCTGCAAAACCGCGAGATGTGCATGCAAATGGTGCTTTTTGCAGAACGCGCACGTGGATTTCTACCAAACGACGTGCTAAGCATGCCGATGCTGCTCTTTTTAGCACCCGCGCACGGATTTGTGCGAAAACGCGTTTTAAGCATGCACATGCATCTTTTGGTACACGCGGATGAAGTTTTCTGCAAAACCACAAGATGTGCATGCAAATGGTGCTTTTGGCAGAACGCGCGCGTGGATTTCTACCAAACGACGTGCTAAGCATGCCGATGCTGCTCTTTTTAGCACCCGCGCACGCATTTATGCGAAAACGCGTTTTAAGCATGCACATGCATCTTTTGGTAGACGCGGATGAAGTTTTCTGCAAAACCACAAGATGTGCATGCAAATGGTGCTTTTGGTAGAACGCGCACGTGGATTTCTACCAAACGACGTGCTAAGCATGCCGATGCTGCTCTTTTTAGCACCCGCGCACGGATTTGTGCGAAAACGCGTTTTAAGCATGCACATGCATCTTTTGGTACACGCGGATGAAGTTTTCTGCAAAACCACAAGATGTGCATGCAAATGGTGCTTTTGGCAGAACGCGCGCGTGGATTTCTACCAAACGACGTGCTAAGCATGCCGATGCTGCTCTTTTTAGCACCCGCGCACGCATTTATGCGAAAACGCGTTTTAAGCATGCACATGCATCTTTTGGTAGACGCGGATGAAGTTTTCTGCAAAACCACAAGATGTGCATGCAAATGGTGCTTTTGGTAGAACGCGCACGTGGATTTCTACCAAACGACGTGCTAAGCATGCCGATGCTGCTCTTTTTAGCACCCACGCACGGATTTGTGCGAAAACGCGTTTTAAGCATGCACATGCATCTTTTGGTAGACGCGGATGAAGTTTTCTACAAAACCACAAGATGTGCATGCAAATGGTGCTTTTGGCAGAATGCGCACGTGGATTTCTACCAAACGACGTGCTAAGCATGCCGATGCTGCTCTTTTAGCACCCGCGCACGCATTTGTGCGAAAACGCGTTTTAAGCATGCACATGCATCTTTTGGTAGACGCGGATGAAGTTTTCTGCAAAACCACAAGATGTGCATGCAAATGCTGCTTTTTGCAGAACGCGCACGTGGATTTCTACCAAACGACGTGCTAAGCATGCCGATGCTGCTCTTTTTAGCACCCGCGCACGGATTTGTGCGAAAACGCGTTTTAAGCATGCACATGCATCTTTTGGTAGACGCGGATGAAGTTTTCTGCAAAACCACAAGATGTGCATGCAAATGGTGCTTTTGGCAAAACGCGCACGTGGATTTCTACCAAACGACGTGCTAAGCATGCCGATGCTGCTCTTTTTAGCACCCGCGCACGCATTTGTGCGAAAACGCGTTTTAAGCATGCACATGCATCTTTTGGTAGACGCGGATGAAGTTTTCTGCAAAACCACAAGATGTGCATGCAAATGGTGCTTTTGGCAGAACGCGCACGTGGATTTCTACCAAACGACGTGCTAAGCATGCCGATGCTGCTCTTTTTAGCACCCGGGCACGGATTTGTGCGAAAACGCGTTTTAAGCATGCACATGCATCTTTTGGTAGACGCGGATGAAGTTTTCTGCAAAACCACAAGATGTGCATGCAAATGGTGCTTTTTGCAGAACGCGCATGTAGATTTCTACCAAACGACGTGCTAAGCATGCCGATGCTGCTCTTTTTAGCACCCGCGCACGGATTTGTGCGAAAACGTGTTTTAAGCATGCACATGCATCTTTTGGTAGACGCGGATGAAGTTTTCTGCAAAACCACAAGATGTGCATGCAAATGGTGCTTTTGGCAGAACGCGCACGTCGATTTCTACCAAACGACGTGCTAAGCATGCCGATGCTGCTCTTTTTAGCACCCGCGCACGCATTTGTGCGAAAACGCGTTTTAAGCATGCACATGCATCTTTTGGTAGACCCGGATGAAGTTTTCTGCAAAACCACAAGATGTGCATGCAAATGGTGCTTTTTGCAGAACGCGCACGTGGATTTCTACCAAACGACGTGCTAAGCATGCCGATGCTGCTCTTTTTAGCGCCCGCGCACGCATTTGTGCGAAAACGCGTTTTAAGCATGCACATGCATCTTTTGGTAGACGCGGATGAAGTTTTCTGCAAAACCACAAGATGTGCATGCAAATGGTGCTTTTGGCAGAACGCGCACGTGGATTTCTACCAAACGACGTGCTAAGCATGCCGATGCTGCTCTTTTTAGCACCCACGCACGGATTTGTGCGAAAACGCGTTTTAAGCATGCACATGCATATTTTGGTAGACGCGGATGAAGTTTTCTGCAAAACCACAAGATGTGCATGCAAATGGTGCTTTTGCCAGAACCCGCACGTGGATTTCTACCAAACGACGTGCTAAGCATGCCGATGCTGCTCTTTTTAGCACCCGCGCACGGATTTGTGCGAAAACACGTTTTAAGCATGCACATGCATCTTTTGGTAGACGCGGATGAAGTTTTCTGCAAAACCACAAGATGTGCATGCAAATGGTGCTTTTGGCAGAACGCGCACGTGGATTTCTACCAAACGACGTGCTAAGCATGCCGATGCTGCTCTTTTTAGCACCCGCACACGGATTTGTGCGAAAACGCGTTTTAAGCATGCACATGCATCTTTTGGTAGACGCGGATGAAGTTTTCTGCAAAACCACAAGATGTGCATGCAAATGGTGCTTTTGGCAGAACGCGCACGTGGATTTCTACCAAACGACGTGCTAAGCATGCCGATGCTGCTCTTTTTAGCACCCACGCACGGATTTGTGCGAAAACGCGTTTTAAGCATGCACATGCATATTTTGGTAGACGCGGATGAAGTTTTCTGCAAAACCACAAGATGTGCATGCAAATGGTGCTTTTGCCAGAACCCGCACGTGGATTTCTACCAAACGACGTGCTAAGCATGCCGATGCTGCTCTTTTTAGCACCCGCGCACGGATTTGTGCGAAAACGCGTTTTAAGCATGCACATGCATCTTTTGGTAGACGCGGATGAAGTTTTCTGCAAAACCACAAGATGTGCATGCAAATGGTGCTTTTGGCAGAACGCGCACGTGGATTTCTACCAAACGACGTGCTAAGCATGCCGATGCTGCTCTTTTTAGCACCCGCACACGGATTTGTGCGAAAACGCGTTTTCAGCATGCACATGCATCTTTTGGTAGACGCGGATGAAGTTTTCTGCAAAACCACAAGATGTGCATGCAAATGGTGCTTTTGGCAGAACGCGCACGTGGATTTCTACCAAACGACGTGCTAAGCATGCCGATGCTGCTCTTTTTAGCACCCGCGCACGGATTTGTGCGAAAACGCGTTTTAAGCATGCACATGCATCTTTTGGTAGACGCGGATGAAGTTTTCTGCAAAACCACAAGATGTGCATGCAAATGGTGCTTTTGGCAGAACGCGCACGTGGATTTCTACCAAACGACGTGCTAAGCATGCCGATGCTGCTCTTTTTAGCACCCGCGCACGGATTTTTGCGAAAACGCGTTTTAAGCATGCACACGCATCTTTTGGTAGACGCGGATGAAGTTTTCTGCAAAACCACAATATGTGCATGCAAATGGTGCTTTTGGCAGAACGCGCACGTGGATTTCTACCAAACGACGTGCTAAGCATGCCGATGCTGCTCTTTTTAGCGCCCGCGCACGCATTTGTGCGAAAACGCGTTTTAAGCATGCACATGCATCTTTTGGTAGACGCGGATGAAGTTTTCTGCAAAACCACAAGATGTGCATGCAAATGGTGCTTTTGGCAGAACGCGCACGTGGATTTCTACCAAACGACGTGCTAAGCATGCCGATGCTGCTCTTTTTAGCACCCACGCACGGATTTGTGCGAAAACGCGTTTTAAGCATGCACATGCATATTTTGGTAGACGCGGATGAAGTTTTCTGCAAACCCACAAGATGTGCATGCAAATGGTGCTTTTGCCAGAACCCGCACGTGGATTTCTACCAAACGACGTGCTAAGCATGCCGATGCTGCTCTTTTTAGCACCCGCGCACGGATTTGTGCGAAAACACGTTTTAAGCATGCACATGCATCTTTTGGTAGACGCGGATGAAGTTTTCTGCAAAACCACAAGATGTGCATGCAAATGGTGCTTTTGGCAGAACGCGCACGTGGATTTCTACCAAACGACGTGCTAAGCATGCCGATGCTGCTCTTTTTAGCACCCGCACACGGATTTGTGCGAAAACGCGTTTTAAGCATGCACATGCATCTTTTGGTAGACGCGGATGAAGTTTTCTGCAAAACCACAAGATGTGCATGCAAATGGTGCTTTTGGCAGAACGCGCACGTGGATTTCTACCAAACGACGTGCTAAGCATGCCGATGCTGCTCTTTTTAGCACCCACGCACGGATTTGTGCGAAAACGCGTTTTAAGCATGCACATGCATATTTTGGTAGACGCGGATGAAGTTTTCTGCAAAACCACAAGATGTGCATGCAAATGGTGCTTTTGCCAGAACCCGCACGTGGATTTCTACCAAACGACGTGCTAAGCATGCCGATGCTGCTCTTTTTAGCACCCGCGCACGCATTTGTGCGAAAACGCGTTTTAAGCATGCACATGCATCTTTTGGTAGACGCGGATGAAGTTTTCTGCAAAACCACAAGATGTGCATGCAAATGGTGCTTTTGGCAGAACGCGCACGTGGATTTCTACCAAACGACGTGCTAAGCATGCCGATACTGCTCTTTTTAGCACCCGCGCACGCATTTGTGCGAAAACGCGTTTTAAGCATGCACATGCATCTTTTGGTAGACGCGGATGAAGTTTTCTGCAAAACCACAAGATGTGCATGCAAATGGTGCTTTTGGCAGAACGCGCACGTGGATTTCTACCAAACGACGTGCTAAGCATGCCGATGCTGCTCTTTTTAGCACCCGCGCACGGATTTGTGCGAAAACGCGTTTTAAGCATGCACATGCATCTTTTGGTAGACGCGGATGAAGTTTTCTGCAAAACCACAAGATGTGCATGCAAATGGTGCTTTTGGCAGAACGCGCACGTGGATTTCTACCAAACGACGTGCTAAGCATGCCGATGCTGCTCTTTTTAGCACCCGCACACGGATTTGTGCGAAAACGCGTTTTCAGCATGCACATGCATCTTTTGGTAGACGCGGATGAAGTTTTCTGCAAAACCACAAGATGTGCATGCAAATGGTGCTTTTGGCAGAACGCGCACGTGGATTTCTACCAAACGACGTGCTAAGCATGCCAATGCTGCTCTTTTTAGCACCCGCGCACGGATTTGTGCGAAAACGCGTTTTAAGCATGCACATGCATCTTTTGGTAGACGCGGATGAAGTTTTCTGCAAAACCACAAGATGTGCATGCAAATGGTGCTTTTGGCAGAACGCGCACGTGGATTTCTACCAAACGACGTGCTAAGCATGCCGTTGCTGCTCTTTTTAGCACCCGCGCACGGATTTTTGCGAAAACGCGTTTTAAGCATGCACACGCATCTTTTGGTAGACGCGGATGAAGTTTTCTGCAAAACCACAAGATGTGCATGCAAATGGTGCTTTTGGCAGAACGCGCACGTGGATTTCTACCAAACGACGTGCTAAGCATGCCGATGCTGCTCTTTTTAGCACCCGCGCACGCATTTGTGCGAAAACGCGTTTTAAGCATGCACATGCATCTTTTGGTAGACGCGGATGAAGTTTTCTGCAAAACCACAAGATGTGCATGCAAATGGTGCTTTTGGCAGAACGCGCACGTGGATTTCTACCAAACGACGTGCTAAGCATGCCGATGCTGCTCTTTTTAGCACCCGCACACGGATTTGTGCGAAAACGCGTTTTAAGCATGCACATGCATCTTTTGGTAGACGCGGATGAAGTTTTCTGCAAAACCACAAGATGTGCATGCAAATGGTGCTTTTGGCAGAACGCGCACGTGGATTTCTACCAAACGACGTGCTAAGCATGCCGATGCTACTCTTTTTAGCACCCGCGCACGGATTTGTGCGAAAACGCGTTTTAAGCATGCACATGCATCTTTTGGTAGACGCGGATGAAGTTTTCTGCAAAACCACAAGATGTGCATGCAAATGGTGCTTTTGGCAGAACGCGCACGTGGATTTCTACCAAACGACGTGCTAAGCATGCCGATGCTGCTCTTTTTAGCACCCACGCACGGATTTGTGCGAAAACGCGTTTTAAGCATGCACATGCATCTCTTGGTAGACGCGGATGAAGTTTTCTGCAAAGCCACAAGATGTGCATGCAAATGGTGCTTTTGGCAGAACGCGCACGTGGATTTCTACCAAACGACGTGCTAAGCATGCCGATGCTGCTCTTTTTAGCACCCGCGCACGCATTTGTGCGAAAACACGTTTTAAGCATGCACATGCATCTTTTGGTAGACGCGGATGACGTTTTCTGCAAAACCACAAGATGTGCATGCAAATGGTGCCTTTTGCAGAACGCGCACGTGGATTTCTACCAAACGACGTGCTAAGCATGCCGATGCTGCTCTTTTTAGCACCCGCGCACGCATTTGTGCGAAAACGCGTTTTAAGCATGCACATGCATCTTTTGGTAGACGCGGATGAAGTTTTCTGCAAAACCACAAGATGTGCATGCAAATGGTGCTTTTTGCAGAACGCGCACGTGGATTTCTACCAAACGACGTGCTAAGCATGCCGATGCTGCTCTTTTTAGCACCCGCGCATGCATTTGTGCGAAAACGCGTTTTAAGCATGCACATGCATCTTTTGGTAGACGCGGATGAAGTTTTCTGCAAAACCACAATATGTGCATGCAAATGGTGCTTTTTGCAGAACGCGCACGTGGATTTCTACCAAACGACGTGCTAAGCTTGCCGATGCTGCTCTTTGCACCCGCGCACGGATTTGTGCGAAAACGCGTTTTAAGCATGCACATGCATCTTTTGGTAGACGCGGATGAAGTTTTCTGCAAAACCACAAGATGTGCATGCAAATGGTGCTTTTGGCAGAACGCGCTCGTGGATTTCTACCAAACGACGTGCTAAGCATGCCGATGCTGCTCTTTTTAGCACCCGCGCACGCATTTGTGCGAAAACGTGTTTTAAGCATGCACATGCATCTTTTGGTAGACGCGGATGAAGTTTTCTGCAAAACCGCGAGATGTGCATGCAAATGGTGCTTTTTGCAGAACGCGCACGTGGATTTCTACCAAACGACGTGCTAAGCATGCCGATGCTGCTCTTTTTAGCACCCGCGCACGGATTTGTGCGAAAACGCGTTTTAAGCATGCACATGCATCTTTTGGTACACGCGGATGAAGTTTTCTGCAAAACCACAAGATGTGCATGCAAATGGTGCTTTTGGCAGAACGCGCGCGTGGATTTCTACCAAACGACGTGCTAAGCATGCCGATGCTGCTCTTTTTAGCACCCGCGCACGCATTTATGCGAAAACGCGTTTTAAGCATGCACATGCATCTTTTGGTAGACGCGGATGAAGTTTTCTGCAAAACCACAAGATGTGCATGCAAATGGTGCTTTTGGTAGAACGCGCACGTGGATTTCTACCAAACGACGTGCTAAGCATGCCGATGCTGCTCTTTTTAGCACCCACGCACGGATTTGTGCGAAAACGCGTTTTAAGCATGCACATGCATCTTTTGGTAGACGCGGATGAAGTTTTCTACAAAACCACAAGATGTGCATGCAAATGGTGCTTTTGGCAGAATGCGCACGTGGATTTCTACCAAACGACGTGCTAAGCATGCCGATGCTGCTCTTTTAGCACCCGCGCACGCATTTGTGCGAAAACGCGTTTTAAGCATGCACATGCATCTTTTGGTAGACGCGGATGAAGTTTTCTGCAAAACCACAAGATGTGCATGCAAATGCTGCTTTTTGCAGAACGCGCACGTGGATTTCTACCAAACGACGTGCTAAGCATGCCGATGCTGCTCTTTTTAGCACCCGCGCACGGATTTGTGCGAAAACGCGTTTTAAGCATGCACATGCATCTTTTGGTAGACGCGGATGAAGTTTTCTGCAAAACCACAAGATGTGCATGCAAATGGTGCTTTTGGCAGAACGCGCACGTGGATTTCTACCAAACGACGTGCTAAGCATGCCGATGCTGCTCTTTTTAGCACCCGCGCACGCATTTGTGCGAAAACGCGTTTTTAAGCATGCACATGC
Source organism: Dermacentor andersoni (assembly GCF_023375885.2). Classification (NCBI taxonomy): domain Eukaryota; kingdom Metazoa; phylum Arthropoda; class Arachnida; order Ixodida; family Ixodidae; genus Dermacentor; species Dermacentor andersoni. Next base: position 39,132 of record NW_027315129.1, on the reverse strand, counting down.
ATCTTTTGGTAGACGCGGATGAAGTTTTCTGCAAAACCACAAGATGTGCATGCAAATGGTGCTTTTGGCAGAACGCGCACGTGGATTTCTACCAAACGACGTGCTAAGCATGCCGATGCTGCTCTTTTTAGCACCCGGGCACGGATTTGTGCGAAAACGCGTTTTAAGCATGCACATGCATCCTCTGGTAGACGCGGATGAAGTTTTCTGCAAAACCACAAGATGTGCATGCAAATGGTGCTTTTTGCAGAACGCGCACGTAGATTTCTACCAAACGACGTGCTAAGCATGCCGATGCTGCTCTTTTTAGCACCCGCGCACGGATTTGTGCGAAAACGTGTTTTAAGCATGCACATGCATCTTTTGGTAGACGCGGATGAAGTTTTCTGCAAAACCACAAGATGTGCATGCAAATGGTGCTTTTGGCAGAACGCGCACGTCGATTTCTACCAAACGACGTGCTAAGCATGCCGATGCTGCTCTTTTTAGCACCCGCGCACGCATTTGTGCGAAAACGTGTTTTAAGCATGCACATGCATCTTTTGGTAGACGCGGATGAAGTTTTCTGCAAAACCGCGAGATGTGCATGCAAATGGTGCTTTTTGCAGAACGCGCACGTGGATTTCTACCAAACGACGTGCTAAGCATGCCGATGCTGCTCTTTTTAGCACCCGCGCACGGATTTGTGCGAAAACGCGTTTTAAGCATGCACATGCATCTTTTGGTACACGCGGATGAAGTTTTCTGCAAAACCACAAGATGTGCATGCAAATGGTGCTTTTGGCAGAACGCGCGCGTGGATTTCTACCAAACGACGTGCTAAGCATGCCGATGCTGCTCTTTTTAGCACCCGCGCACGCATTTATGCGAAAACGCGTTTTAAGCATGCACATGCATCTTTTGGTAGACGCGGATGAAGTTTTCTGCAAAACCACAAGATGTGCATGCAAATGGTGCTTTTGGTAGAACGCGCACGTGGATTTCTACCAAACGACGTGCTAAGCATGCCGATGCTGCTCTTTTTAGCACCCACGCACGGATTTGTGCGAAAACGCGTTTTAAGCATGCACATGCATCTTTTGGTAGACGCGGATGAAGTTTTCTACAAAACCACAAGATGTGCATGCAAATGGTGCTTTTGGCAGAATGCGCACGTGGATTTCTACCAAACGACGTGCTAAGCATGCCGATGCTGCTCTTTTAGCACCCGCGCACGCATTTGTGCGAAAACGCGTTTTAAGCATGCACATGCATCTTTTGGTAGATGCGGATGAAGTTTTCTGCAAAACCACAAGATGTGCATGCAAATGCTGCTTTTTGCAGAACGCGCACGTGGATTTCTACCAAACGACGTGCTAAGCATGCCGATGCTGCTCTTTTTAGCGCCCGCGCACGCATTTGTGCGAAAACGCGTTTTAAGCATGCACATGCATCTTTTGGTAGACGCGGATGAAGTTTTCTGCAAAACCACAAGATGTGCATGCAAATGGTGCTTTTGGCAGAACGCGCACGTGGATTTCTACCAAACGACGTGCTAAGCATGCCGATGCTGCTCTTTTTAGCACCCACGCACGGATTTGTGCGAAAACGCGTTTTAAGCATGCACATGCATATTTTGGTAGACGCGGATGAAGTTTTCTGCAAAACCACAAGATGTGCATGCAAATGGTGCTTTTGCCAGAACCCGCACGTGGATTTCTACCAAACGACGTGCTAAGCATGCCGATGCTGCTCTTTTTAGCACCCGCGCACGGATTTGTGCGAAAACACGTTTTAAGCATGCACATGCATCTTTTGGTAGACGCGGATGAAGTTTTCTGCAAAACCACAAGATGTGCATGCAAATGGTGCTTTTGGCAGAACGCGCACGTGGATTTCTACCAAACGACGTGCTAAGCATGCCGATGCTGCTCTTTTTAGCACCCGCACACGGATTTGTGCGAAAACGCGTTTTAAGCATGCACATGCATCTTTTGGTAGACGCGGATGAAGTTTTCTGCAAAACCACAAGATGTGCATGCAAATGGTGCTTTTGGCAGAACGCGCACGTGGATTTCTACCAAACGACGTGCTAAGCATGCCGATGCTGCTCTTTTTAGCACCCACGCACGGATTTGTGCGAAAACGCGTTTTAAGCATGCACATGCATATTTTGGTAGACGCGGATGAAGTTTTCTGCAAAACCACAAGATGTGCATGCAAATGGTGCTTTTGCCAGAACCCGCACGTGGATTTCTACCAAACGACGTGCTAAGCATGCCGATGCTGCTCTTTTTAGCACCCGCGCACGCATTTGTGCGAAAACGCGTTTTAAGCATGCACATGCATCTTTTGGTAGACGCGGATGAAGTTTTCTGCAAAACCACAAGATGTGCATGCAAATGGTGCTTTTGGCAGAACGCGCACGTGGATTTCTACCAAACGACGTGCTAAGCATGCCGATGCTGCTCTTTTTAGCACCCGCGCACGCATTTGTGCGAAAACGCGTTTTAAGCATGCACATGCATCTTTTGGTAGACGCGGATGAAGTTTTCTGCAAAACCACAAGATGTGCATGCAAATGGTGCTTTTGGCAGAACGCGCACGTGGATTTCTACCAAACGACGTGCTAAGCATGCCGATGCTGCTCTTTTTAGCACCCGCGCACGGATTTGTGCGAAAACGCGTTTTAAGCATGCACATGCATATTTTGGTAGACGCGGATGAAGTTTTCTGCAAAACCACAAGATGTGCATGCAAATGGTGCTTTTGGCAGAACGCGCACGTGGATTTCTACCAAACGACGTGCTAAGCATGCCGATGCTGCTCTTTTTAGCACCCGCACACGGATTTGTGCGAAAACGCGTTTTCAGCATGCACATGCATCTTTTGGTAGACGCGGATGAAGTTTTCTGCAAAACCACAAGATGTGCATGCAAATGGTGCTTTTGGCAGAACGCGCACGTGGATTTCTACCAAACGACGTGCTAAGCATGCCGATGCTGCTCTTTTTAGCACCCGCGCACGGATTTGTGCGAAAACGCGTTTTAAGCATGCACATGCATCTTTTGGTAGACGCGGATGAAGTTTTCTGCAAAACCACAAGATGTGCATGCAAATGGTGCTTTTGGCAGAACGCGCACGTGGATTTCTACCAAACGACGTGCTAAGCATGCCGATGCTGCTCTTTTTAGCACCCGCGCACGGATTTTTGCGAAAACGCGTTTTTAAGCATGCACACGCATCTTTTGGTAGACGCGGATGAAGTTTTCTGCAAAACCACAAGATGTGCATGCAAATGGTGCTTTTGGCAGAACGCGCACGTGGATTTCTACCAAACGACGTGCTAAGCATGCCGATGCTGCTCTTTTTAGCACCCGCGCACGCATTTGTGCGAAAACGCGTTTTAAGCATGCACATGCATCTTTTGGTAGACGCGGATGAAGTTTTCTGCAAAACCACAAGATGTGCATGCAAATGGTGCTTTTGGCAGAACGCGCACGTGGATTTCTACCAAACGACGTGCTAAGCATGCCGATGCTGCTCTTTTTAGCACCCGCGCACGGATTTGTGCGAAAACGCGTTTTAAGCATGCACATGCATCTTTTGGTAGACGCGGATGAAGTTTTCTGCAAAACCACAAGATGTGCATGCAAATGGTGCTTTTGGCAGAACGCGCACGTGGATTTCTACCAAACGACGTGCTAAGCATGCCGATGCTGCTCTTTTTAGCACCCGCACACGGATTTGTGCGAAAACGCGTTTTAAGCATGCACATGCATCTTTTGGTAGACGCGGATGAAGTTTTCTGCAAAACCACAAGATGTGCATGCAAATGGTGCTTTTGGCAGAACGCGCACGTGGATTTCTACCAAACGACGTGCTAAGCATGCCGATGCTACTCTTTTTAGCACCCGCGCACGGATTTGTGCGAAAACGCGTTTTAAGCATGCACATGCATCTTTTGGTAGACGCGGATGAAGTTTTCTGCAAAACCACAAGATGTGCATGCAAATGGTGCTTTTGGCAGAACGCGCACGTGGATTTCTACCAAACGACGTGCTAAGCATGCCGATGCTGCTCTTTTTAGCACCCACGCACGGATTTGTGCGAAAACGCGTTTTAAGCATGCACATGCATCTCTTGGTAGACGCGGATGAAGTTTTCTGCAAAACCACAAGATGTGCATGCAAATGGTGCTTTTGGCAGAACGCGCACGTGGATTTCTACCAAACGACGTGCTAAGCATGCCGATGCTGCTCTTTTTAGCACCCGCGCACGTATTTGTGCGAAAACACGTTTTAAGCATGCACATGCATCTTTTGGTAGACGCGGATGACGTTTTCTGCAAAACCACAAGATGTGCATGCAAATGGTGCTTTTTGCAGAACGCGCACGTGGATTTCTACCAAACGACGTGCTAAGCATGCCGATGCTGCTCTTTTTAGCACCCGCGCACGCATTTGTGCGAAAACGCGTTTTAAGCATGCACATGCATCTTTTGGTAGACGCGGATGAAGTTTTCTGCAAAACCACAAGATGTGCATGCAAATGGTGCTTTTTGCAGAACGCGCACGTGGATTTCTACCAAACGACGTGCTAAGCATGCCGATGCTGCTCTTTTTAGCACCCGCGCATGCATTTGTGCGAAAACGCGTTTTAAGCATGCACATGCATCTTTTGGTAGACGCGGATGAAGTTTTCTGCAAAACCACAATATGTGCATGCAAATGGTGCTTTTTGCAGAACGCGCACGTGGATTTCTACCAAACGACGTGCTAAGCTTGCCGATGCTGCTCTTTTTAGCACCCGCGCACGGATTTGTGCGAAAACGCGTTTTAAGCATGCACATGCATCTTTTGGTAGACGCGGATGAAGTTTTCTGCAAAACCACAAGATGTGCATGCAAATGGTGCTTTTGGCAGAACGCGCACGTGGATTTCTACCAAACGACGTGCTAAGCATGCCGATGCTGCTCTTTTTAGCACCCACGCACGGATTTGTGCGAAAACGCGTTTTAAGCATGCACATGCATCTCTTGGTAGACGCGGATGAAGTTTTCTGCAAAACCACAAGATGTGCATGCAAATGGTGCTTTTGGCAGAACGCGCACGTGGATTTCTACCAAACGACGTGATAAGCATGCCGATGCTGCTCTTTTTAGCACCCGCGCACGTATTTGTGCGAAAACACGTTTTAAGCATGCACATGCATCTTTTGGTAGACGCGGATGACGTTTTCTGCAAAACCACAAGATGTGCATGCAAATGGTGCTTTTTGCAGAACGCGCACGTGGATTTCTACCAAACGACGTGCTAAGCATGCCGATGCTGCTCTTTTTAGCACCCGCGCACGCATTTGTGCGAAAACGCGTTTTAAGCATGCACATGCATCTTTTGGTAGACGCGGATGAAGTTTTCTGCAAAACCACAAGATGTGCATGCAAATGGTGCTTTTTGCAGAACGCGCACGTGGATTTCTACCAAACGACGTGCTAAGCATGCCGATGCTGCTCTTTTTAGCACCCGCGCATGCATTTGTGCGAAAACGCGTTTTAAGCATGCACATGCATCTTTTGGTAGACGCGGATGAAGTTTTCTGCAAAACCACAATATGTGCATGCAAATGGTGCTTTTTGCAGAACGCGCACGTGGATTTCTACCAAACGACGTGCTAAGCTTGCCGATGCTGCTCTTTTTAGCACCCGCGCACGGATTTGTGCGAAAACGCGTTTTAAGCATGCACATGCATCTTTTGGTAGACGCGGATGAAGTTTTCTGCAAAACCACAAGATGTGCATGCAAATGGTGCTTTTGGCAGAACGCGCACGTGGATTTCTACCAAACGACGTGCTAAGCATGCCGATGCTGCTCTTTTTAGCACCCACGCACGGATTTGTGCGAAAACGCGTTTTAAGCATGCACATGCATCTCTTGGTAGACGCGGATGAAGTTTTCTGCAAAACCACAAGATGTGCATGCAAATGGTGCTTTTGGCAGAACGCGCACGTGGATTTCTACCAAACGACGTGCTAAGCATGCCGATGCTGCTCTTTTTAGCACCCGCGCACGCATTTGTGCGAAAACACGTTTTAAGCATGCACATGCATCTTTTGGTAGACGCGGATGACGTTTTCTGCAAAACCACAAGATGTGCATGCAAATGGTGCTTTTTGCAGAACGCGCACGTGGATTTCTACCAAACGACGTGCTAAGCATGCCGATGCTGCTCTTTTTAGCACCCGCGCACGCATTTGTGCGAAAACGCGTTTTAAGCATGCACATGCATCTTTTGGTAGACGCGGATGAAGTTTTCTGCAAAACCACAAGATGTGCATGCAAATGGTGCTTTTTGCAGAACGCGCACGTGGATTTCTACCAAACGACGTGCTAAGCATGCCGATGCTGCTCTTTTTAGCACCCGCGCATGCATTTGTGCGAAAACGCGTTTTAAGCATGCACATGCATCTTTTGGTAGACGCGGATGAAGTTTTCTGCAAAACCACAATATGTGCATGCAAATGGTGCTTTTTGCAGAACGCGCACGTGGATTTCTACCAAACGACGTGCTAAGCTTGCCGATGCTGCTCTTTTTAGCACCCGCGCACGGATTTGTGCGAAAACGCGTTTTAAGCATGCACATGCATCTTTTGGTAGACGCGGATGAAGTTTTCTGCAAAACCACAAGATGTGCATGCAAATGGTGCTTTTGGCAGAACGCGCTCGTGGATTTCTACCAAACGACGTGCTAAGCATGCCGATGCTGCTCTTTTTAGCACCCGCGCACGCATTTGTGCGAAAACGTGTTTTAAGCATGCACATGCATCTTTTGGTAGACGCGGATGAAGTTTTCTGCAAAACCGCGAGATGTGCATGCAAATGGTGCTTTTTGCAGAACGCGCACGTGGATTTCTACCAAACGACGTGCTAAGCATGCCGATGCTGCTCTTTTTAGCACCCGCGCACGGATTTGTGCGAAAACGCGTTTTAAGCATGCACATGCATCTTTTGGTACACGCGGATGAAGTTTTCTGCAAAACCACAAGATGTGCATGCAAATGGTGCTTTTGGCAGAACGCGCGCGTGGATTTCTACCAAACGACGTGCTAAGCATGCCGATGCTGCTCTTTTTAGCACCCGCGCACGCATTTATGCGAAAACGCGTTTTAAGCATGCACATGCATCTTTTGGTAGACGCGGATGAAGTTTTCTGCAAAACCACAAGATGTGCATGCAAATGGTGCTTTTGGTAGAACGCGCACGTGGATTTCTACCAAACGACGTGCTAAGCATGCCGATGCTGCTCTTTTTAGCACCCACGCACGGATTTGTGCGAAAACGCGTTTTAAGCATGCACATGCATCTTTTGGTAGACGCGGATGAAGTTTTCTACAAAACCACAAGATGTGCATGCAAATGGTGCTTTTGGCAGAATGCGCACGTGGATTTCTACCAAACGACGTGCTAAGCATGCCGATGCTGCTCTTTTAGCACCCGCGCACGCATTTGTGCGAAAACGCGTTTTAAGCATGCACATGCATCTTTTGGTAGACGCGGATGAAGTTTTCTGCAAAACCACAAGATGTGCATGCAAATGCTGCTTTTTGCAGAACGCGCACGTGGATTTCTACCAAACGACGTGCTAAGCATGCCGATGCTGCTCTTTTTAGCACCCGCGCACGGATTTGTGCGAAAACGCGTTTTAAGCATGCACATGCATCTTTTGGTAGACGCGGATGAAGTTTTCTGCAAAACCACAAGATGTGCATGCAAATGGTGCTTTTGGCAGAACGCGCACGTGGATTTCTACCAAACGACGTGCTAAGCATGCCGATGCTGCTCTTTTTAGCACCCGCGCACGCATTTGTGCGAAAACGCGTTTTAAGCATGCACATGCATCTTTTGGTAGACGCGGATGAAGTTTTCTGCAAAACCACAAGATGTGCATGCAAATGGTGCTTTTGGCAGAACGCGCACGTGGATTTCTACCAAACGACGTGCTAAGCATGCCGATGCTGCTCTTTTTAGCACCCGGGCACGGATTTGTGCGAAAACGCGTTTTAAGCATGCACATGCATCTTTTGGTAGACGCGGATGAAGTTTTCTGCAAAACCACAAGATGTGCATGCAAATGGTGCTTTTTGCAGAACGCGCACGTAGATTTCTACCAAACGACGTGCTAAGCATGCCGATGCTGCTCTTTTTAGCACCCGCGCACGGATTTGTGCGAAAACGTGTTTTAAGCATGCACATGCATCTTTTGGTAGACGCGGATGAAGTTTTCTGCAAAACCACAAGATGTGCATGCAAATGGTGCTTTTGGCAGAACGCGCACGTCGATTTCTACCAAACGACGTGCTAAGCATGCCGATGCTGCTCTTTTAGCACCCGCGCACGCATTTGTGCGAAAACGTGTTTTAAGCATGCACATGCATCTTTTGGTAGACGCGGATGAAGTTTTCTGCAAAACCGCGAGATGTGCATGCAAATGGTGCTTTTTGCAGAACGCGCACGTGGATTTCTACCAAACGACGTGCTAAGCATGCCGATGCTGCTCTTTTTAGCACCCGCGCACGGATTTGTGCGAAAACGCGTTTTAAGCATGCACATGCATCTTTTGGTACACGCGGATGAAGTTTTCTGCAAAACCACAAGATGTGCATGCAAATGGTGCTTTTGGCAGAACGCGCGCGTGGATTTCTACCAAACGACGTGCTAAGCATGCCGATGCTGCTCTTTTTAGCACCCGCGCACGCATTTATGCGAAAACGCGTTTTAAGCATGCACATGCATCTTTTGGTAGACGCGGATGAAGTTTTCTGCAAAACCACAAGATGTGCATGCAAATGGTGCTTTTGGTAGAACGCGCACGTGGATTTCTACCAAACGACGTGCTAAGCATGCCGATGCTGCTCTTTTTAGCACCCACGCACGGATTTGTGCGAAAACGCGTTTTAAGCATGCACATGCATCTTTTGGTAGACGCGGATGAAGTTTTCTACAAAACCACAAGATGTGCATGCAAATGGTGCTTTTGGCAGAATGCGCACGTGGATTTCTACCAAACGACGTGCTAAGCATGCCGATGCTGCTCTTTTAGCACCCGCGCACGCATTTGTGCGAAAACGCGTTTTAAGCATGCACATGCATCTTTTGGTAGATGCGGATGAAGTTTTCTGCAAAACCACAAGATGTGCATGCAAATGCTGCTTTTTGCAGAACGCGCACGTGGATTTCTACCAAACGACGTGCTAAGCATGCCGATGCTGCTCTTTTTAGCACCCGCGCACGGATTTGTGCGAAAACGTGTTTTAAGCATGCACATGCATCTTTTGGTAGACGCGGATGAAGTTTTCTGCAAAACCACAAGATGTGCATGCAAATGGTGCTTTTGGCAGAACGCGCACGTGGATTTCTACCAAACGACGTGCTAAGCATGCCGATGCTGCTCTTTTTAGCACCCGCGCACGCATTTGTGCGAAAACGCGTTTTAAGCATGCACATGCATCTTTTGGTAGACGCGGATGAAGTTTTCTGCAAAACCACAAGATGTGCATGCAAATGGTGCTTTTGGCAGAACGCGCACGTGGATTTCTACCAAACGACGTGCTAAGCATGCCGATGCTGCTCTTTTTAGCACCCGGGCACGGATTTGTGCGAAAACGCGTTTTAAGCATGCACATGCATCTTTTGGTAGACGCGGATGAAGTTTTCTGCAAAACCACAAGATGTGCATGCAAATGGTGCTTTTTGCAGAACGCGCACGTAGATTTCTACCAAACGACGTGCTAAGCATGCCGATGCTGCTCTTTTTAGCACCCGCGCACGGATTTGTGCGAAAACGTGTTTTAAGCATGCACATGCATCTTTTGGTAGACGCGGATGAAGTTTTCTGCAAAACCACAAGATGTGCATGCAAATGGTGCTTTTGGCAGAACGCGCACGTCGATTTCTACCAAACGACGTGCTAAGCATGCCGATGCTGCTCTTTTTAGCACCCGCGCACGCATTTGTGCGAAAACGCGTTTTAAGCATGCACATGCATCTTTTGGTAGACGCGGATGAAGTTTTCTGCAAAACCACAAGATGTGCATGCAAATGGTGCTTTTTGCAGAACGCGCACGTGGATTTCTACCAAACGACGTGCTAAGCATGCCGATGCTGCTCTTTTTAGCGCCCGCGCACGCATTTGTGCGAAAACGCGTTTTAAGCATGCACATGCATCTTTTGGTAGACGCGGATGAAGTTTTCTGCAAAACCACAAGATGTGCATGCAAATGGTGCTTTTGGCAGAACGCGCACGTGGATTTCTACCAAACGACGTGCTAAGCATGCCGATGCTGCTCTTTTTAGCACCCACGCACGGATTTGTGCGAAAACGCGTTTTAAGCATGCACATGCATATTTTGGTAGACGCGGATGAAGTTTTCTGCAAAACCACAAGATGTGCATGCAAATGGTGCTTTTGCCAGAACCCGCACGTGGATTTCTACCAAACGACGTGCTAAGCATGCCGATGCTGCTCTTTTTAGCACCCGCGCACGGATTTGTGCGAAAACACGTTTTAAGCATGCACATGCATCTTTTGGTAGACGCGGATGAAGTTTTCTGCAAAACCACAAGATGTGCATGCAAATGGTGCTTTTGGCAGAAGGCGCACGTGGATTTCTACCAAACGACGTGCTAAGCATGCCGATGCTGCTCTTTTTAGCACCCGCACACGGATTTGTGCGAAAACGCGTTTTAAGCATGCACATGCATCTTTTGGTAGACGCGGATGAAGTTTTCTGCAAAACCACAAGATGTGCATGCAAATGGTGCTTTTGGCAGAACGCGCACGTGGATTTCTACCAAACGACGTGCTAAGCATGCCGATGCTGCTCTTTTTAGCACCCACGCACGGATTTGTGCGAAAACGCGTTTTAAGCATGCACATGCATATTTTGGTAGACGCGGATGAAGTTTTCTGCAAAACCACAAGATGTGCATGCAAATGGTGCTTTTGCCAGAACCCGCACGTGGATTTCTACCAAACGACGTGCTAAGCATGCCGATGCTGCTCTTTTTAGCACCCGCGCACGCATTTGTGCGAAAACGCGTTTTAAGCATGCACATGCATCTTTTGGTAGACGCGGATGAAGTTTTCTGCAAAACCACAAGATGTGCATGCAAATGGTGCTTTTGGCAGAACGCGCACGTGGATTTCTACCAAACGACGTGCTAAGCATGCCGATGCTGCTCTTTTTAGCACCCGCGCACGCATTTGTGCGAAAACGCGTTTTAAGCATGCACATGCATCTTTTGGTAGACGCGGATGAAGTTTTCTGCAAAACCACAAGATGTGCATGCAAATGGTGCTTTTGGCAGAACGCGCACGTGGATTTCTACCAAACGACGTGCTAAGCATGCCGATGCTGCTCTTTTTAGCACCCGCGCACGGATTTGTGCGAAAACGCGTTTTAAAGCATGCACATGCATCTTTTGGTAGACGCGGATGAAGTTTTCTGCAAAACCACAAGATGTGCATGCAAATGGTGCTTTTGGCAGAACGCGCACGTGGATTTCTACCAAACGACGTGCTAAGCATGCCGATGCTGCTCTTTTTAGCACCCGCACACGGATTTGTGCGAAAACGCGTTTTCAGCATGCACATGCATCTTTTGGTAGACGCGGATGAAGTTTTCTGCAAAACCACAAGATGTGCATGCAAATGGTGCTTTTGGCAGAACGCGCACGTGGATTTCTACCAAACGACGTGCTAAGCATGCCGATGCTGCTCTTTTTAGCACCCGCGCACGGATTTGTGCGAAAACGCGTTTTAAGCATGCACATGCATCTTTTGGTAGACGCGGATGAAGTTTTCTGCAAAACCACAAGATGTGCATGCAAATGGTGCTTTTGGCAGAACGCGCACGTGGATTTCTACCAAATGACGTGCTAAGCATGCCGATGCTGCTCTTTTTAGCACCCGCGCACGGATTTTTGCGAAAACGCGTTTTAAGCATGCACACGCATCTTTTGGTAGACGCGGATGAAGTTTTCTGCAAAACCACAAGATGTGCATGCAAATGGTGCTTTTGGCAGAACGCGCACGTGGATTTCTACCAAACGACGTGCTAAGCATGCCGATGCTGCTCTTTTTAGCACCCGCGCACGCATTTGTGCGAAAACGCGTTTTAAGCATGCACATGCATCTTTTGGTAGACGCGGATGAAGTTTTCTGCAAAACCACAAGATGTGCATGCAAATGGTGCTTTTGGCAGAACGCGCACGTGGATTTCTACCAAACGACGTGCTAAGCATGCCGATGCTGCTCTTTTTAGCACCCGCGCACGGATTTGTGCGAAAACGCGTTTTAAGCATGCACATGCATCTTTTGGTAGACGCGGATGAAGTTTTCTGCAAAACCACAAGATGTGCATGCAAATGGTGCTTTTGGCAGAACGCCCACGTGGATTTCTACCAAACGACGTGCTAAGCATGCCGATGCTGCTCTTTTTAGCACCCGCACACGGATTTGTGCGAAAACGCGTTTTAAGCATGCACATGCATCTTTTGGTAGACGCGGATGAAGTTTTCTGCAAAACCACAAGATGTGCATGCAAATGGTGCTTTTGGCAGAACGCGCACGTGGATTTCTACCAAACGACGTGCTAAGCATGCCGATGCTACTCTTTTTAGCACCCGCGCACGGATTTGTGCGAAAACGCGTTTTAAGCATGCACATGCATCTTTTGGTAGACGCGGATGAAGTTTTCTGCAAAACCACAAGATGTGCATGCAAATGGTGCTTTTGGCAGAACGCGCACGTGGATTTCTACCAAACGACGTGCTAAGCATGCCGATGCTGCTCTTTTTAGCACCCACGCACGGATTTGTGCGAAAACGCGTTTTAAGCATGCACATGCATCTCTTGGTAGACGCGGATGAAGTTTTCTGCAAAACCACAAGATGTGCATGCAAATGGTGCTTTTGGCAGAACGCGCACGTGGATTTCTACCAAACGACGTGCTAAGCATGCCGATGCTGCTCTTTTTAGCACCCGCGCACGTATTTTTGCGAAAACACGTTTTAAGCATGCACATGCATCTTTTGGTAGACGCGGATGACGTTTTCTGCAAAACCACAAGATGTGCATGCAAATGGTGCTTTTTGCAGAACGCGCACGTGGATTTCTACCAAACGACGTGCTAAGCATGCCGATGCTGCTCTTTTTAGCACCCGCGCACGCATTTGTGCGAAAACGCGTTTTAAGCATGCACATGCATCTTTTGGTAGACGCGGATGAAGTTTTCTGCAAAACCACAAGATGTGCATGCAAATGGTGCTTTTTGCAGAACGCGCACGTGGATTTCTACCAAACGACGTGCTAAGCATGCCGATGCTGCTCTTTTTAGCACCCGCGCATGCATTTGTGCGAAAACGCGTTTTAAGCATGCACATGCATCTTTTGGTAGACGCGGATGAAGTTTTCTGCAAAACCACAATATGTGCATGCAAATGGTGCTTTTTGCAGAACGCGCACGTGGATTTCTACCAAACGACGTGCTAAGCTTGCCGATGCTGCTCTTTTTAGCACCCGCGCACGGATTTGTGCGAAAACGCGTTTTAAGCATGCACATGCATCTTTTGGTAGACGCGGATGAAGTTTTCTGCAAAACCACAAGATGTGCATGCAAATGGTGCTTTTGGCAGAACGCGCACGTGGATTTCTACCAAACGACGTGCTAAGCATGCCGATGCTGCTCTTTTTAGCACCCACGCACGGATTTGTGCGAAAACGCGTTTTAAGCATGCACATGCATCTCTTGGTAGACGCGGATGAAGTTTTCTGCAAAACCACAAGATGTGCATGCAAATGGTGCTTTTGGCAGAACGCGCACGTGGATTTCTACCAAACGACGTGCTAAGCATGCCGATGCTGCTCTTTTTAGCACCCGCGCACGTATTTGTGCGAAAACACGTTTTAAGCATGCACATGCATCTTTTGGTAGACGCGGATGACGTTTTCTGCAAAACCACAAGATGTGCATGCAAATGGTGCTTTTTGCAGAACGCGCACGTGGATTTCTACCAAACGACGTGCTAAGCATGCCGATGCTGCTCTTTTTAGCACCCGCGCACGCATTTGTGCGAAAACGCGTTTTAAGCATGCACATGCATCTTTTGGTAGACGCGGATGAAGTTTTCTGCAAAACCACAAGATGTGCATGCAAATGGTGCTTTTTGCAGAACGCGCACGTGGATTTCTACCAAACGACGTGCTAAGCATGCCGATGCTGCTCTTTTTAGCACCCGCGCATGCATTTGTGCGAAAACGCGTTTTAAGCATGCACATGCATCTTTTGGTAGACGCGGATGAAGTTTTCTGCAAAACCACAATATGTGCATGCAAATGGTGCTTTTTGCAGAACGCGCACGTGGATTTCTACCAAACGACGTGCTAAGCTTGCCGATGCTGCTCTTTTTAGCACCCGCGCACGGATTTGTGCGAAAACGCGTTTTAAGCATGCACATGCATCTTTTGGTAGACGCGGATGAAGTTTTCTGCAAAACCACAAGATGTGCATGCAAATGGTGCTTTTGGCAGAACGCGCTCGTGGATTTCTACCAAACGACGTGCTAAGCATGCCGATGCTGCTCTTTTTAGCACCCGCGCACGCATTTGTGCGAAACGTGTTTTAAGCATGCACATGCATCTTTTGGTAGACGCGGATGAAGTTTTCTGCAAAACCGCGAGATGTGCATGCAAATGGTGCTTTTTGCAGAACGCGCACGTGGATTTCTACCAAACGACGTGCTAAGCATGCCGATGCTGCTCTTTTAGCACCCGCGCACGGATTTGTGCGAAAACGCGTTTTAAGCATGCACATGCATCTTTTGGTACACGCGGATGAAGTTTTCTGCAAAACCACAAGATGTGCATGCAAATGGTGCTTTTGGCAGAACGCGCGCGTGGATTTCTACCAAACGGACGTGCTAAGCATGCCGATGCTGCTCTTTTTAGCACCCGCGCACGCATTTATGCGAAAACGCGTTTTAAGCATGCACATGCATCTTTTGGTAGACGCGGATGAAGTTTTCTGCAAAACCACAAGATGTGCATGCAAATGGTGCTTTTGGTAGAACGCGCACGTGGATTTCTACCAAACGACGTGCTAAGCATGCCGATGCTGCTCTTTTTAGCACCCACGCACGGATTTGTGCGAAAACGCGTTTTAAGCATGCACATGCATCTTTTGGTAGACGCGGATGAAGTTTTCTACAAAACCACAAGATGTGCATGCAAATGGTGCTTTTGGCAGAATGCGCACGTGGATTTCTACCAAACGACGTGCTAAGCATGCCGATGCTGCTCTTTTAGCACCCGCGCACGCATTTGTGCGAAAACGCGTTTTAAGCATGCACATGCATCTTTTGGTAGACGCGGATGAAGTTTTCTGCAAAACCACAAGATGTGCATGCAAATGCTGCTTTTTGCAGAACGCGCACGTGGATTTCTACCAAACGACGTGCTAAGCATGCCGATGCTGCTCTTTTTAGCACCCGCGCACGGATTTGTGCGAAAACGCGTTTTAAGCATGCACATGCATCTTTTGGTAGACGCGGATGAAGTTTTCTGCAAAACCACAAGATGTGCATGCAAATGGTGCTTTTGGCAGAACGCGCACGTGGATTTCTACCAAACGACGTGCTAAGCATGCCGATGCTGCTCTTTTTAGCACCCGCGCACGCATTTGTGCGAAAACGCGTTTTAAGCATGCACATGCATCTTTTGGTAGACGCGGATGAAGTTTTCTGCAAAACCACAAGATGTGCATGCAAATGGTGCTTTTGGCAGAACGCGCACGTGGATTTCTACCAAACGACGTGCTAAGCATGCCGATGCTGCTCTTTTTAGCACCCGGGCACGGATTTGTGCGAAAACGCGTTTTAAGCATGCACATGCATCTTTTGGTAGACGCGGATGAAGTTTTCTGCAAAACCACAAGATGTGCATGCAAATGGTGCTTTTGGCAGAACGCGCACGTCGATTTCTACCAAACGACGTGCTAAGCATGCCGATGCTGCTCTTTTTAGCACCCGCGCACGCATTTGTGCGAAAACGCGTTTTAAACATGCACATGCATCTTTTGGTAGACGCGGATGAAGTTTTCTGCAAAACCACAAGATGTGCATGGAAATGGTGCTTTTTGCAGAACGCGCACGTGGATTTCTACCAAACGACGTGCTAAGCATGCCGATGCTGCTCTTTTTAGCGCCCGCGCACGCATTTGTGCGAAAACGCGTTTTAAGCATGCACATGCATCTTTTGGTAGACGCGGATGAAGTTTTCTGCAAAACCACAAGATGTGCATGCAAATGGTGCTTTTGGCAGAACGCGCACGTGGATTTCTACCAAACGACGTGCTAAGCATGCCGATGCTGCTCTTTTTAGCACCCACGCACGGATTTGTGCGAAAACGCGTTTTAAGCATGCACATGCATATTTTGGTAGACGCGGATGAAGTTTTCTGCAAAACCACAAGATGTGCATGCAAATGGTGCTTTTGCCAGAACCCGCACGTGGATTTCTACCAAACGACGTGCTAAGCATGCCGATGCTGCTCTTTTTAGCACCCGCGCACGGATTTGTGCGAAAACACGTTTTAAGCATGCACATGCATCTTTTGGTAGACGCGGATGAAGTTTTCTGCAAAACCACAAGATGTGCATGCAAATGGTGCTTTTGGCAGAACGCGCACGTGGATTTCTACCAAACGACGTGCTAAGCATGCCGATGCTGCTCTTTTTAGCACCCGCACACGGATTTGTGCGAAAACGCGTTTTAAGCATGCACATGCATCTTTTGGTAGACGCGGATGAAGTTTTCTGCAAAACCACAAGATGTGCATGCAAATGGTGCTTTTGGCAGAACGCGCACGTGGATTTCTACCAAACGACGTGCTAAGCATGCCGATGCTGCTCTTTTTAGCACCCGGGCACGGATTTGTGCGAAAACGCGTTTTAAGCATGCACATGCATCTTTTGGTAGACGCGGATGAAGTTTTCTGCAAAACCACAAGATGTGCATGCAAATGGTGCTTTTGGCAGAACGCGCACGTCGATTTCTACCAAACGACGTGCTAAGCATGCCGATGCTGCTCTTTTTAGCACCCGCGCACGCATTTGTGCGAAAACGCGTTTTAAACATGCACATGCATCTTTTGGTAGACGCGGATGAAGTTTTCTGCAAAACCACAAGATGTGCATGCAAATGGTGCTTTTTGCAGAACGCGCACGTGGATTTCTACCAAACGACGTGCTAAGCATGCCGATGCTGCTCTTTTTAGCGCCCGCGCACGCATTTGTGCGAAAACGCGTTTTAAGCATGCACATGCATCTTTTGGTAGACGCGGATGAAGTTTTCTGCAAAACCACAAGATGTGCATGCAAATGGTGCTTTTGGCAGAACGCGCACGTGGATTTCTACCAAACGACGTGCTAAGCATGCCGATGCTGCTCTTTTTAGCACCCACGCACGGATTTGTGCGAAAACGCGTTTTAAGCATGCACATGCATATTTTGGTAGACGCGGATGAAGTTTTCTGCAAAACCACAAGATGTGCATGCAAATGGTGCTTTTGCCAGAACCCGCACGTGGATTTCTACCAAACGACGTGCTAAGCATGCCGATGCTGCTCTTTTTAGCACCCGCGCACGGATTTGTGCGAAAACACGTTTTAAGCATGCACATGCATCTTTTGGTAGACGCGGATGAAGTTTTCTGCAAAACCACAAGATGTGCATGCAAATGGTGCTTTTGGCAGAACGCGCACGTGGATTTCTACCAAACGACGTGCTAAGCATGCCGATGCTGCTCTTTTTAGCACCCGCACACGGATTTGTGCGAAAACGCGTTTTAAGCATGCACATGCATCTTTTGGTAGACGCGGATGAAGTTTTCTGCAAAACCACAAGATGTGCATGCAAATGGTGCTTTTGGCAGAACGCGCACGTGGATTTCTACCAAACGACGTGCTAAGCATGCCGATGCTGCTCTTTTTAGCACCCACGCACGGATTTGTGCGAAAACGCGTTTTAAGCATGCACATGCATATTTTGGTAGACGCGGATGAAGTTTTCTGCAAAACCACAAGATGTGCATGCAAATGGTGCTTTTGCCAGAACCCGCACGTGGATTTCTACCAAACGACGTGCTAAGCATGCCGATGCTGCTCTTTTTAGCACCCGCGCACGCATTTGTGCGAAAACGCGTTTTAAGCATGCACATGCATCTTTTGGTAGACGCGGATGAAGTTTTCTGCAAAACCACAAGATGTGCATGCAAATGGTGCTTTTGGCAGAACGCGCACGTGGATTTCTACCAAACGACGTGCTAAGCATGCCGATGCTGCTCTTTTTAGCACCCGCGCACGCATTTGTGCGAAAACGCGTTTTAAGCATGCACATGCATCTTTTGGTAGACGCGGATGAAGTTTTCTGCAAAACCACAAGATGTGCATGCAAATGGTGCTTTTGGCAGAACGCGCACGTGGATTTCTACCAAACGACGTGCTAAGCATGCCGATGCTGCTCTTTTTAGCACCCGCACACGGATTTGTGCGAAAACGCGTTTTCAGCATGCACATGCATCTTTTGGTAGACGCGGATGAAGTTTTCTGCAAAACCACAAGATGTGCATGCAAATGGTGCTTTTGGCAGAACGCGCACGTGGATTTCTACCAAACGACGTGCTAAGCATGCCGATGCTGCTCTTTTTAGCACCCGCGCACGGATTTGTGCGAAAACGCGTTTTAAGCATGCACATGCATCTTTTGGTAGACGCGGATGAAGTTTTCTGCAAAACCACAAGATGTGCATGCAAAGGGTGCTTTTGGCAGAACGCGCACGTGGATTTCTACCAAACGACGTGCTAAGCATGCCGATGCTGCTCTTTTTAGCACCCGCGCACGGATTTTTGCGAAAACGTGTTTTAAGCATGCACATGCATCTTTTGGTAGACGCGGATGAAGTTTTCTGCAAAACCACAAGATGTGCATGCAAATGGTGCTTTTGGCAGAACGCGCACGTGGATTTCTACCAAACGACGTGCTAAGCATGCCGATGCTGCTCTTTTTAGCACCCGCGCACGCATTTGTGCGAAAACGCGTTTTAAGCATGCACATGCATCTTTTGGTAGACGCGGATGAAGTTTTCTGCAAAACCACAAGATGTGCATGCAAATGGTGCTTTTGGCAGAACGCGCACGTGGATTTCTACCAAACGACGTGCTAAGCATGCCGATGCTGCTCTTTTTAGCACCCGCGCACGGATTTGTGCGAAAACGCGTTTTAAGCATGCACATGCATCTTTTGGTAGACGCGGATGAAGTTTTCTGCAAAACCACAAGATGTGCATGCAAATGGTGCTTTTGGCAGAACGCGCACGTGGATTTCTACCAAACGACGTGCTAAGCATGCCGATGCTGCTCTTTTTAGCACCCGCACACGGATTTGTGCGAAAACGCGTTTTAAGCATGCACATGCATCTTTTGGTAGACGCGGATGAAGTTTTCTGCAAAACCACAAGATGTGCATGCAAATGGTGCTTTTGGCAGAACGCGCACGTGGATTTCTACAAAACGACGTGCTAAGCATGCCGATGCTGCTCTTTTTAGCACCCACGCACGGATTTGTGCGAAAACGCGTTTTAAGCATGCACATGCATCTTTTGGTAGACGCGGATGAAGTTTTCTACAAAACCACAAGATGTGCATGCAAATGGTGCTTTTGGCAGAACCCGCACGTGGATTTCTACCAAACGACGTGCTAAGCATGCCGATGCTGCTCTTTTTAGCACCCGCGCACGCATTTGTGCGAAAACGCGTTTTAAGCATGCACATGCATCTTTTGGTAGACGCGGATGAAGTTTTCTGCAAAACTACAAGATGTGCATGCAAATGGTGCTTTTGGCAGAACGCGCACGTGGATTTCTACCAAACGACGTGCTAAGCATGCCGATGCTACTCTTTTTAGCACCCGCGCACGCATTTGTGCGAAAACGCGTTTTAAGCATGCACATGCATCTTTTGGTAGACGCGGATGAAGTTTTCTGCAAAACCACCAGATGTGCATGCAAATGGTGCTTTTGGCAGAACGCGCACGTGGATTTCTACCAAACGACGTGCTAAGCATGCCGATGCTGCTCTTTTTAGCACCCGCGCACAGATTTGTGCGAAAACGCGTTTTAAGCATGCACATGCATCTTTTGGTAGACGCGGATGAAGTTTTCTGCAAAACCACAAGATGTGCATGCAAATGGTGCTTTTGGCAGAACGCGCACGTGGATTTCTACCAAACGACATGCTAAGCATGCCGATGCTGCTCTTTTTAGCACCCGCACACGGATTTGTGCGAAAACGCGTTTTAAGCATGCACATGCATCTTTTGGTAGACGCGGATGAAGTTTTCTGCAAAACCACAAGATGTGCATGCAAATGGTGCTTTTGGCAGAACGCGCACGTGGATTTCTACCAAACGACGTGCTAAGCATGCCGATGCTACTCTTTTTAGCACCCGCGCACGGATTTCTGCGAAAACGCGTTTTAAGCATGCACATGCATCTTTTGGTAGACGCGGATGAAGTTTTCTGCAAAACCACAAGATGTGCATGCAAATGGTGCTTTTGGCAGAACGCGCACGTGGATTTCTACCAAACGACGTGCTAAGCATGCCGATGCTGCTCTTTTTAGCACCCACGCACGGATTTGTGCGAAAACGCGTTTAAGCATGCACATGCATCTTTTGGTAGACGCGGATGAAGTTTTCTGCAAAACCACAAGATGTGCATGCAAATGGTGCTTTTGGCAGAACGCGCACGTGGATTTCTACCAAATGACGTGCTAAGCATGCCGATGCTGCTCTTTTTAGCACCCGCGCACGCATTTGTGCGAAAACGCGTTTTAAGCATGCACATGCATCTTTTGGTAGACGCGGATGAAGTTTTCTGCAAAACCACAAGATGTGCATGCAAATGGTGCTTTTGGCAGAACGCGCACGTGGATTTCTACCAAACGACGTGCTAAGCATGCCGATGCTGCTCTTTTTAGCACGCGCGCACGGATTTGTGCGAAAAACGCGTTTTAAGCATGCACACGCATCTTTGGGTAGACGCGGATGAAGTGTTCTGCAAAACCACAAGATTTGCATGCAAATGGTGCTTTTGGCAGAACGCGCACGTGGATTTCTACCAAACGACGTGCTAAGCATGCCGATGCTGCTCTTTAGCACCCGCGCACGCATTTGTGCGAAAACGCGTTTTAAGCATGCACATGCATCTTTTGGTAGACGCGGATGAAGTTTTCTGCAAAACCACAAGATGTACATGCAAATAGTGCTTTTTGCAGAACGCGCACGTGGATTTCTACCAAACGACGTGCTAAGGCAGGCCGATGCAACTCTTTTTGGCACCCGCGCACGCATTTGTGGCGAAAACGCGTTTTAAGCATGCACATGCATCTTTTGGTAGACGCGGATGAAGTTTTCTGCAAAACCACAAGATGTGCATGCAAATGGTGCTTTTGCAGAACGCGCACGTGGATTTCTACCAAACGACGTGCTAAGCATGCCGGATGCTGCTCTTTTTAGCACCCGCGCACGGATTTGTGCGAAAACGTGTTTTAAGCATGCACATGCATCTTTTGGTAGACGCGGATGAAGTTTTCTACAAAACCACAAGATGTGCATGCAAATGGTGCTTTTCGCAGAACGCGCACGTGGATTTCTACCAAACGACGTGCTAAGCATGCCGATGCTGCTCTTTTTAGCACCCGCGCACGCAGTTGGTGCGAAAACGCGTTTTAAGCATGCACATGCATCTTTTGGTAGACGCGGATGAAGTTTTCTGCAAAACCACAAGATGTGCATGCAATGGTGCTTTTGGCAGAACGCGCACGGTGGATTTCTACCAAACGACGTGCTAAGCATGCTGATGCTGCTCTTTTTAGCACCCGCGCACGGATTTGTGCGAAAACGTGTTTTAAGCATGCACAAGCATCTTTTGGTAGACGCGGATGAAGTTTTCTGCAAAACCACAAGATGTGCATGCAAATGGTGCTTTTGGCAGAACGCGCACGTGGATTTCTACCAAATGACGTGCTAAGCATGCCGATGCTGCTCTTTTTAGCACCCGCGCACGCATTTGTGCGAAAACGAGATTTAAGCATGCACATGCATCTTTTGGTAGACGCGGATGAAGTTTTCTGCAAAACCACAAGATGTGCATGCAAATGGTGCTTTTGGCAGAACGCGCACGTGGATTTCTACCAAACGACGTGCTAAGCATGCCGATGCTGCTCTTTTTAGCACCCGCGCACGGATTTGTGCGAAAACGCGTTTTAAGCATGCACATGCATCTTTTGGTAGACGCGGATGAAGTTTTCTGCAAAA
Source organism: Dermacentor andersoni (assembly GCF_023375885.2). Classification (NCBI taxonomy): domain Eukaryota; kingdom Metazoa; phylum Arthropoda; class Arachnida; order Ixodida; family Ixodidae; genus Dermacentor; species Dermacentor andersoni. The sequence goes on along the minus strand of NW_027315129.1, from coordinate 16,724 downwards.
CCACAAGATGTGCATGCAAATGGTGCTTTTGGCAGAACGCGCACGTGGATTTCTACCAAACGACGTGCTAAGCATGCCGATGCTGCTCTTTTTAGCACCCACGCACGGATTTGTGCGAAAACGCGTTTTAAGCATGCACATGCATCTTTTGGTAGACGCGGATGAACTTTTCTGCAAAACCACAAGATGTGCATGCAAATGGTGCTTTTGTCAGAACGCGCACGTGGATTTCTACCAAACGACGTGCTAAGCATGCCGATGCTGCTCTTTTTAGCACTCGCGCACGCATTTGTGCGAAAACGCGTTTTAAGCATGCACATGCATCTTTTGGTAGACGCGGATGAAGTTTTCTGCAAAACCACAAGATGTGCATGCAAATGGTGCTTTTGGCAGAACGCGCACGTGGATTTCTACCAAACGACGTGCTAAGCATGCCGATGCTGCTCTTTTTAGCACCCGCGCACGCATTTGTGCGAAAACGCGTTTTAAGCATGCACATGCATCTTTTGGTAGACGCGGATGAAGTTTTCTGCAAAACCACAAGATGTGCATGCAAATGGTGCTTTTGGCAGAACGCGCACGTGGATTTCTACCAAACGACGTGCTAAGCATGCCGATGCTGCTCTTTTTAGCACCCGCGCACGCATTTGTGCGAAAACGCGTTTTAAGCATGCACATGCATCTTTTGGTAGACGCGGATGAAGTTTTCTGCAAAACCACAAGATGTACATGCAAATAGTGCTTTTTGCAGAACGCGCACGTGGATTTCTACCAAACGACGTGCTAAGCATGCCGATGCAACTCTTTTGGCACCCGCGCACGCATTTGTGCGAAAAACGCGTTTTTAAGCATGCACATGCATCTTTTGGTAGGACGCGGATGAAGTTTTCTGCAAAACCACAAGATGTGCATGCAAATGGTGCTTTTGCAGAACGACCGCACGTGGATTTCTACCAAACGACGTGCTAAGCATGCCGATGCTGCTCTTTTAGCACCCCGCGCACGGATTTGTGCGGAAACGTGTTTTAAGCATGCACATGCATCTTTTGGTAGACGCGGATGAAGTTTTCTCTACAAAACCACAAGATGTGCATGCAAATGGTGCTTTTCGCAGAACGCGCACGTGGATTTCTACCAAACGACGTGCTAAGCATGCCGATGCTGCTCTTTTAGCACCCGCGCACGCATTTGTGCGAAAACGCGTTTAAAGCATGCACATGCATCTTTTGGTAGACGCGGATGAAGTTTTCTGCAAAACCACAAGATGTGCATGCAAATGGTGCTTTTGGCAGAACGCGCACGTGGATTTCTACCAAACGACGTGCTAAGCATGCTGATGCTGCTCTTTTTAGCACCCGCGCACGGATTTGTGCGAAAACGTGTTTTAAGCATGCACATGCATCTTTTGGTAGACGCGGATGAAGTTTTCTGCAAAACCACAAGATGTGCATGCAAATGGTGCTTTTGGCAGAACGCGCACGTGGGATTTCTACCAAATGACGTGCTAAGCATGCCGATGCTGCTCTTTTTAGCACCCGCGCACGCATTTGTGCGAAAACGCGTTTTAAGCATGCACATGCATCTTTGGTAGACGCGGATGAAGTTTTCTGCAAAACCACAAGATGTGCATGCAAATGGTGCTTTTGGCAGAACGCGCACGTGGATTTCTACCAAACGACGTGCTAAGCATGCCGATGCTGCTCTTTTTAGCACCCGCGCACGGATTTGTGCGAAAACGCGTTTTAAGCATGCACATGCATCTTTTGGTAGACGCGGATGAAGTTTTTCTGCAAAACCACAAGATGTGCATGCAAATGGTGCTTTTGGCAGAACGCGCACGTGGATTTCTACCAAACGACGTGCTAAGCATGCCGATGCTGCTCTTTTTAGCACCCACGCACGGATTTGTGCGAAAACGCGTTTTAAGCATGCACATGCATCTTTTGGTAGACGCGGATGAACTTTTCTGCAAAACCACAAGATGTGCATGCAAATGGTGCTTTTGTCAGAACGCGCACGTGGATTTCTACCAAACGACGTGCTAAGCATGCCGATGCTGCTCTTTTTAGCACTCGCGCACGCATTTGTGCGAAAACGCGTTTTAAGCATGCACATGCATCTTTTGGTAGACGCGGATGAAGTTTTCTGCAAAACCACAAGATGTGCATGCAAATGGTGCTTTTGGCAGAACGCGCACGTGGATTTCTACCAAACGACGTGCTAAGCATGCCGATGCTGCTCTTTTTAGCACCCGCGCACGCATTTGTGCGAAAACGCGTTTTAAGCATGCACATGCATCTTTTGGTAGACGCGGATGAAGTTTTCTGCAAAACCACAAGATGTGCATGCAAATGGTGCTTTTGGCAGAACGCGCACGTGGATTTCTACCAAACGACGTGCTAAGCATGCCGATGCTGCTCTTTTTAGCACCCGCGCACGCATTTGTGCGAAAACGCGTTTTAAGCATGCACATGCATCTTTTGGTAGACGCGGATGAAGTTTTCTGCAAAACCACAAGATGTGCATGCAAATGGTGCTTTTTGCAGAACGCGCACGTGGATTTCTACCAAACGACGTGCTAAGCATGCCGATGCTGCTCTTTTTAGCACCCGCGCACGCATTTGTGCGAAAACGCGTTTTAAGCATGCACATACATCTTTTGGTAGACGCGGATGAAGTTTTCTGCAAAACCACAAGATGTGCATGCAAATGGTGCTTTTTGCAGAACGCGCACGTGGATTTCTACCAAACGACGTGCTAAGCATGCCGATGCTGCTCTTTTTAGCACCCGCGCACGGATTTGTGCGAAAACGCGTTTTAAGCATGCGCATGCACCTTTGGTAGACGCGGATGAAGTTTTCTGCAAAACCACAAGATGTGCATGCAAATGGTGCTTTTGGCAGAACGCGCACGTGGATTTCTACCAAACGACGTGCTAAGCATGCCGATGCTACTCTTTTTAGCACCCGCGCACGCATTTGTGCGAAAACGCGTTTTAAGCATGCACATGCATCTTTTGGTAGACGCGGATGAAGTTTTCTGCAAAACCACAAGATGTGCATGCAAATGGTGCTTTTGGCAGAATGCGCACGTGGATTTCTACCAAACGACGTGCTAAGCATGCCGATGCTGCTCTTTTTAGCACCCGCGCACGGATTTGTGCGAAAACGCGTTTTAAGCATGCACATGCATCTTTTGGTAGACGCGGATGAAGTTTTCTGCAAAACCACAAGATGTGCATGCAAATGGTGCTTTTGGCAGAACGCGCACGTGGATTTCTACCAAACGACATGCTAAGCATGCCGATGCTGCTCTTTTTAGCACCCGCACACGGATTTGTGCGAAAACGCGTTTTAAGCATGCACATGCATCTTTTGGTAGACGCGGATGAAGTTTTCTGCAAAACCACAAGATGTGCATGCAAATGGTGCTTTTGGCAGAATGCGCACGTGGATTTCTACCAAACGACGTGCTAAGCATGCCGATGCTACTCTTTTTAGCACCCGCGCACGGATTTGTGCGAAAACGCGTTTTAAGCATGCACATGCATCTTTTGGTAGACGCGGATGAAGTTTTCTGCAAAACCACAAGATGTGCATGCAAATGGTGCTTTTGGCAGAACGCGCACGTGGATTTCTACCAAACGACGTGCTAAGCATGCCGATGCTGCTCTTTTTAGCACCCACGCACGGATTTGTGCGAAAACGCGTTTTAAGCATGCACATGCATCTTTTGGTAGACGCGGATGAAGTTTTCTGCAAAACCACAAGATGTGTATGCAAATGGTGCTTTTGGCAGAACGCGCACGTGGATTTCTACCAAATGACGTGCTAAGCATGCCGATGCTGCTCTTTTTAGCACCCGCGCACGCATTTGTGCGAAAACGCGTTTTAAGCATGCACATGCATCTTTTGGTAGACGCGGATGAAGTTTTCTGCAAAACCACAAGATGTGCATGCAAATGGTGCTTTTGGCAGAACGCGCACGTGGATTTCTACCAAACGACGTGCTAAGCATGCCGATGCTGCTCTTTTTAGCACGCGCGCACGGATTTGTGCGAAAACGCGTTTTAAGCATGCACACGCATCTTTTGGTAGACGCGGATGAAGTTTTCTGCAAAACCACAAGATTTGCATGCAAATGGTGCTTTTGGCAGAACGCGCACGTGGATTTCTACCAAACGACGTGCTAAGCATGCCGATGCTGCTCTTTTAGCACCCGCGCACGCATTTGTGCGAAAACGCGTTTTAAGCATGCACATGCATCTTTTGGTAGACGCGGATGAAGTTTTCTGCAAAACCACAAGATGTACATGCAAATAGTGCTTTTTGCAGAACGCGCACGTGGATTTCTACCAAACGACGTGCTAAGCATGCCGATGCAACTCTTTTTGGCACCCGCGCACGCATTTGTCCGAAAACGCGTTTTAAGCATGCACATGCATCTTTTGGTAGACGCGGATGAAGTTTTCTGCAAAACCACAAGATGTGCATGCAAATGGTGCTTTTGGCAGAACGCGCACGTGGATTTCTACCAAACGACGTGCTAAGCATGCTGATGCTGCTCTTTTTAGCACCCGCGCACGGATTTGTGCGAAAACGTGTTTTAAGCATGCACATGCATCTTTTGGTAGACGCGGATGAAGTTTTCTGCGAAACCACAAGATGTGCATGCAAATGGTGCTTTTGGCAGAACGCGCACGTGGATTTCTACCAAATGACGTGCTAAGCATGCCGATGCTGCTCTTTTTAGCACCCGCGCACGCATTTGTGCGAAAACGCGTTTTAAGCATGCACATGCATCTTTTGGTAGACGCGGATGAAGTTTTCTGCAAAACCACAAGATGTGCATGCAAATGGTGCTTTTGGCAGAACGCGCACGTGGATTTCTACCAAACGACGTGCTAAGCATGCCGATGCTGCTCTTTTTAGCACCCGCGCACGGATTTGTGCGAAAACGCGTTTTAAGCATGCACATGCATCTTTTGGTAGACGCGGATGAAGTTTTCTGCAAAACCACAAGATGTGCATGCAAATGGTGCTTTTGGCAGAACGCGCACGTGGATTTCTACCAAACGACGTGCTAAGCATGCCGATGCTGCTCTTTTTAGCACCCACGCACGGATTTGTGCGAAAACGCGTTTTAAGCATGCACATGCATCTTTTGGTAGACGCGGATGAACTTTTCTGCAAAACCACAAGATGTGCATGCAAATGGTGCTTTTGTCAGAACGCGCACGTGGATTTCTACCAAACGACGTGCTAAGCATGCCGATGCTGCTCTTTTTAGCACTCGCGCACGCATTTGTGCGAAAACGCGTTTTAAGCATGCACATGCATCTTTTGGTAGACGCGGATGAAGTTTTCTACAAAACCACAAGATGTGCATGCAAATGGTGCTTTTGGCAGAACGCGCACGTGGATTTCTACCAAACGACGTGCTAAGCATGCCGATGCTGCTCTTTTTAGCACCCGCGCACGCATTTGTGCGAAAACGCGTTTTAAGCATGCACATGCATCTTTTGGTAGACGCGGATGAACTTTTCTGCAAAACCACAAGATCTGCATGCAAATGGTGCTTTTGTCAGAACGCGCACGTGGATTTCTACCAAACGACGTGCTAAGCATGCCGATGCTGCTCTTTTTAGCACTCGCGCACGCATTTGTGCGAAAACGCGTTTTAAGCATGCACATGCATCTCTTGGTAGACGCGGATGAAGTTTTCTACAAAACCACAAGATGTGCATGCAAATGGTGCTTTTGGCAGAACGCGCACGTGGATTTCTACCAAACGACGTGCTAAGCATGCCGATGCTGCTCTTTTTAGCACCCGCGCACGCATTTGTGCGAAAACGCGTTTTAAGCATGCACATGCATCTTTTGGTAGACGCGGATGAAGTTTTCTGCAAAACCACAAGATGTGCATGCAAATGGTGCTTTTGGCAGAACGCGCACGTGGATTTCTACCAAACGACGTGCTAAGCATGCCGATGCTGCTCTTTTTAGCACCCGCGCACGCATTTGTGCGAAAACGCGTTTCAAGCATGCACATGCATCTTTTGGTAGACGCGGATGAAGTTTTCTGCAAAACCACAAGATGTGCATGCAAATGGTGCTTTTTGCAGAACGCGCACGTGGATTTCTACCAAACGACGTGCTAAGCATGCCGATGCTGCTCTTTTTAGCACCCGCGCACGCATTTGTGCGAAAACGCGTTTTAAGCATGCACATACATCTTTTGGTAGACGCGGATGAAGTTTTCTGCAAAACCACAAGATGTGCATGCAAATGGTGCTTTTTGCAGAACGCGCACGTGGATTTCTACCAAACGACGTGCTAAGCATGCCGATGCTGCTCTTTTTAGCACCCGCGCACGGATTTGTGCGAAAACGCGTTTTAAGCATGCACATGCATCTTTTGGTAGACGCGGATGAAGTTTTCTGCAAAACCACAAGATGTGCATGCAAATGGTGCTTTTGGCAGAACGCGCACGTGGATTTCTACCAAACGACGTGCTAAGCATGCCGATGCTGCTCTTTTTAGCACCCGCGCACGCATTTGTGCGAAAACGCGTTTTAAGCATGCACACGCATCTTTTGGTAGACGCGGATGAAGTTTTCTGCAAAACCACAAGATGTGCATGCAAATCGTGCTTTTGGCTGAACGCGCACGTGGATTTCTACCAAACGACGTGCTAAGCATGCCGATGCTGCCCTTTTTAGCACCCGCGCACGGATTTGTGAAAAAACGCGTTTTAAGCATGCACATGCATCTTTTGGTAGACGCGGATGAAGTTTTCTGCAAAACCACAATATGTGCATGCAAATGGTGCTTTTGGCAGAACGCACACGTGGATTTCTACCAAACGACGTGCTAAGCATGCCGATGCTGCTCTTTTTAGCACCCGCGCACGCATTTGTGCGAAAACGCGTTTTAAGCATGCACATGCATCTTTTGGTAGACGCGGATGAAGTTTTCTGCAAAACCACAAGAGCGTGCAAATGGTGCTTTTGGCAGAACGCGCACGTGGATTTCTACCAAACGACGTGCTAAGCATGCCGATGCTGCTCTTTTTAGCACCCGCGCACGGATTTGTGCGAAAACGCGTTTTAAGCATGCACATGCATCTTTTGGTAGACGCGGATGAAGTTTTCTGCAAAACCACAAGATGTGCATGCAAATGGTGCTTTTGGCAGAACGCGCTCGTGGATTTCTACCAAACGACGTGCTAAGCATGCCGATGCTGCTCTTTTTAGCACCCGCGCACGCATTTGTGCGAAAACGCGTTTTAAGCATGCACATGCATCTTTTGGTAGACGCGGATGAAGTTTTCTGCAAAACCACAAGATGTGCATGCAAATGGTGCTTTTTGCAGAACGCGCACGTGGATTTCTACCAAACGACGTGCTAAGCATGCCGATGCTGCTCTTTTTAGCACCCGCGCACGGATTTGTGCGAAAACGCGTTTTAAGCATGCACATGCATCTTTTGGTAGACGCGGATGAAGTTTTCTGCAAAACCACAAGATGTGCATGCAAATGGTGCTTTTGGCAGAACGCACACGTGGATTTCTACCAAACGACGTGCTAAGCATGCCGATGCTGCTCTTTTTAGCACCCGCGCACGCATTTGTGCGAAAACGCGTTTTAAGCATGCACATGCATCTTTTGGTAGACGCGGATGAAGTTTTCTGCAAAACCACAAGATGTGCGTGCAAATGGTGCTTTTGGCAGAACGCGCACGTGGATTTCTACCAAACGACGTGCTAAGCATGCCGATGCTGCTCTTTTTAGCACCCGCGCACGGATTTGTGCGAAAACGCGTTTTAAGCATGCACATGCATCTTTTGGTAGACGCGGATGAAGTTTTCTGCAAAACCACAAGATGTGCATGCAAATGGTGCTTTTGGCAGAACGCGCTCGTGGATTTCTACCAAACGACGTGCTAAGCATGCCGATGCTGCTCTTTTTAGCACCCGCGCACGCATTTGTGCGAAAACGCGTTTTAAGCATGCACATGCATCTTTTGGTAGACGCGGATGAAGTTTTCTGCAAAACCACAAGATGTGCATGCAAATGGTGCTTTTTGCAGAACGCGCACGTGGATTTCTACCAAACGACGTGCTAAGCATGCCGATGCTGCTCTTTTTAGCACCCGCGCACGGATTTGTGCGAAAACGCGTTTTAAGCATGCACATGCATCTTTTGGTAGACGCGGATGAAGTTTTCTGCAAAACCACAAGATGTGCATGCAAATGGTGCTTTTTGCAGAACGCGCACGTGGATTTCTACCAAACGACGTGCTAAGCATGCCGATGCTGCTCTTTTTAGCACCCGCGCACGCATTTGTGCGAAAACGCGTTTTAAGCATGCACATGCATCTTTTGGTAGACGCGGATGAAGTTTTCTGCAAAACCACAACATGTGCATGCGAATGGTGCTTTTTGCAGAACGCGCACGTGGATTTCTACCAAACGACGTGCTAAGCATGCCGATGCTGCTCTTTTTAGCACCCGCGCACGCATTTGTGCGAAAACGCGTTTTAAGCATGCACATGCATCTTTTGGTAGACGCGGATGAAGTTTTCTGCAAAACCACAAGATGTGCATGCAAATGGTGCTTTTGGCAGAACGCGCACGTGGATTTCTACCAAACGACGTGCTAAGCATGCCGATGCTGCTCTTTTTAGCACCCGCGCACGCATTTGTGCGAAAACGCGTTTTAAGCATGCACATGCATCTTTTGGTAGACGCGGATGAAGTTTTCTGCAAAACCACAAGATGTGCATGCAAATGGTGCTTATGGCAGAACGCGCACGTGGATTTCTACCAAACGACGTGCTAAGCATGCCGATGCTGCTCTTTTTAGCACCCGCGCACGCATTTATGCGAAAACGCGTTTTAAGCATGCACATGCATCTTTTGGTAGACGCGGATGAAGTTTTCTGCAAAACCACAAGATGTGCATGCAAATGGTGCTTTTTGCAGAACGCGCACGTGGATTTCTACCAAACGACGTGCTAAGCATGCCGATGCTGCTCTTTTTAGCACCCGCGCACGGATTTGTGCGAAAACGTGTTTTAAGCATGCACATGCATCTTTTGGTAGACGCGGATGAAGTTTTCTGCAAAACCACAATATGTGCATGCAAATGGTGCTTTTGGCAGAACGCACACGTGGATTTCTACGAAACGACGTGCTAAGCATGCCGATGCTGCTCTTTTTAGCACCCGCGCACGCATTTGTGCGAAAACGCGTTTTAAGCATGCACATGCATCTTTTGGTAGACGCGGATGAAGTTTTCTGCAAAACCACAAGATGTGCGTGCAAATGGTGCTTTTGGCAGAACGCGCACGTGGATTTCTACCAAACGACGTGCTAAGCATGCCGATGCTGCTCTTTTTAGCACCCGCGCACGCATTTGTGCGAAAACGCGTTTTAAGCATGCACATGCATCTTTTGGTAGACGCGGATGAAGTTTTCTGCAAAACCACAAGATGTGCATGCAAATGGTGCTTTTTGCAGAACGCGCACGTAGATTTCTACCAAACGACGTGCTAAGCATGCCGATGCTGCTCTTTTTAGCACCCGCGCGCGGATTTGTGCGAAAACGCGTTTTAAGCATGCACATGCATCTTTTGGTAGACGCGGATGAAGTTTTCTGCAAAACCACAACATGTGCATGCAAATGGTGCTTTTGGCAGAACGCGCACGTGGATTTCTACCAAACGACGTGCTAAGCATGCCGATGCTGCTCTTTTTAGCACCCGCACACGGATTTGTGCGAAAACGCGTTTTAAGCATGCACATGCATCTTTTGGTAGACGCGGATGAAGTTTTCTGCAAAACCACAAGATGTGCATGCAAATGGTGCTTTTGGCAGAACGCGCACGTGGATTTCTACCAAACCACGTGCTAAGCATGCCGATGCTCCTCTTTTTAGCACCCGCACACGGATTTGTGCGAAAACGCGTTTTAAGCATGCACATGCATCTTTTGGTAGACGCGGATGAAGTTTTCTGCAAAACCACAAGATGTGCATGCAAATGGTGCTTTTGGCAGAACGCGCACGTGGATTTCTACCAAACGACGTGCTAAGCATGCCGATGCTGCTCTTTTTAGCACCCGCGCACGGATTTGTGCGAAAACGCGTTTTAAGCATGCACATGCATCTTTTGGTAGACGCGGATGAAGTTTTCTGCAAAACCACAAGATGGGCATGCAAATGGTGCTTTTGGCAGAACGCGCACGTGGATTTCTACCAAACGACGTGCTAAGCATGCCGATGCTGCTCTTTTTAGCACCCACGCACGGATTTGTGCGAAAACGCGTTTTAAGCATGCACATGCATCTTTTGGTAGACGCGGATGAAGTTTTCTGCAAAACCACAAGATGTGCATGCAAATGGTGCTTTTGGCAGAATGCGCACGTGGATTTCTACCAAACGACGTGCTAAGCATGCCGATGCTGCTCTTTTTAGCACCCGCGCACGCATTTGTGCGAAAACGCGTTTTAAGCATGCACATGCATCTTTTGGTAGACGCGGATGAAGTTTTCTGCAAAACCACAAGATGTGCATGCAAATGATGCTTTTGGCAGAACGCACGCGTGGATTTCTACCAAACGACGTGCTAAGCATGCCGATGCTGCTCTTTTTAGCACCCGCGCACGGATTTGTGCGAAAACGCGTTTTAAGCATGCACATGCATCTTTTGGTAGACGCGGATGAAGTTTTCTGCAAAACCACAAGATGTGCATGCAAATGGTGCTTTTGGCAGAACGCGCACGTGGATTTCTACCAAACGACGTGCTAAGCATGCCGATGCTGCTCTTTTTAGCACCCGCGCACGCATTTGTGCGAAAACGCGTTTTAAGCATGCACATGCATCTTTTGGTAGACGCGGATGAAGTTTTCTGCAAAACCACAAGATGTGCATGCAAATGGTGCTTTTTGCAGAACGCGCACGTGGATTTCTACCAAACGACGTGCTAAGCATGCCGATGCTACTCTTTTTAGCACCCGCGCACGCATTTGTGCGAAAACGCGTTTTAAGCATGCACATGCATCTTTTGGTAGACGCGGATGAAGTTTTCTGCAAAACCACAAGATGTGCATGCAAATGGTGCTTTTTGCAGAACGCGCACGTGGATTTCTACCAAACGACGTGCTAAGCATGCCGATGCTGCTCTTTTTAGCACCCGCGCACGGATTTGTGCGAAAACGTGTTTTAAGCATGCACATGCATCTTTTGGTAGACGCGGATGAAGTTTTCTGCAAAACCACAATATGTGCATGCAAATGGTGCTTTTGGCAGAACGCACACGTGGATTTCTACCAAACGACGTGCTAAGCATGCCGATGCTGCTCTTTTTAGCACCCGCGCACGCATTTGTGCGAAAACGCGTTTTAAGCATGCACATGCATCTTTTGGTAGACGCGGATGAAGTTTTCTGCAAAACCACAAGATGTGCATGCAAATGGTGCTTTTTGCAGAACGCGCACGTGGATTTCTACCAAACGACGTGCTAAGCATGCCGATGCTGCTCTTTTTAGCACCCGCGCGCGGATTTGTGCGAAAACGCGTTTTAAGCATGCACATGTATCTTTTGGTAGACGCGGATGAAGTTTTCTGCAAAACCACAAGATGTGCATGCAAATGGTGCTTTTGGCAGAACGCGCACGTGGATTTCTACCAAACGACGTGCTAAGCATGCCGATGCTGCTCTTTTTAGCACCCGCACACGGATTTGTGCGAAAACGCGTTTTAAGCATGCACATGCATCTTTTGGTAGACGCGGATGAAGTTTTCTGCAAAACCACAAGATGTGCATGCAAATGGTGCTTTTGGCAGAACGCGCACGTGGATTTCTACCAAACGACGTGCTAAGCATGCCGATGCTGCTCTTTTTAGCACCCGCACACGGATTTGTGCGAAAACGCGTTTTAAGCATGCACATGCATCTTTTGGTAGACGCGGATGAAGTTTTCTGCAAAACCACAAGATGTGCATGCAAATGGTGCTTTTGGCAGAACGCGCACGTGGATTTCTACCAAACGACGTGCTAAGCATGCCGATGCTGCTCTTTTTAGCACCCGCGCACGGATTTGTGCGAAAACGCGTTTTAAGCATGCACATGCATCTTTTGGTAGACGCGGATGAAGTTTTCTGCAAAACCACAAGATGTGCATGCAAATGGTGCTTTTGGCAGAACGCGCACGTGGATTTCTACCAAACGACGTGCTAAGCATGCCGATGCTGCTCTTTTTAGCACCCACGCACGGATTTGTGCGAAAACGCGTTTTAAGCATGCACATGCATCTTTTGGTAGACGCGGATGAAGTTTTCTGCAAAACCACAAGATGTGCATGCAAATGGTGCTTTTGGCAGAATGCGCACGTGGATTTCTACCAAACGACGTGCTAAGCATGCCGATGCTGCTCTTTTTAGCACCCGCGCACGCATTTGTGCGAAAACGCGTTTTAAGCATGCACATGCATCTTTTGGTAGACGCGGATGAAGTTTTCTGCAAAACCACAAGATGTGCATGCAAATGATGCTTTTGGCAGAACGCACGCGTGGATTTCTACCAAACGACGTGCTAAGCATGCCGATGCTGCTCTTTTTAGCACCCGCGCACGGATTTGTGCGAAAACGCGTTTTAAGCATGCACATGCATCTTTTGGTAGACGCGGATGAAGTTTTCTGCAAAACCACAAGATGTGCATGCAAATGGTGCTTTTGGCAGAACGCGCACGTGGATTTCTACCAAACGACGTGCTAAGCATGCCGATGCTGCTCTTTTTAGCACCCGCGCACGCATTTGTGCGAAAACGCGTTTTAAGCATGCACATGCATCTTTTGGTAGACGCGGATGAAGTTTTCTGCAAAACCACAAGATGTGCATGCAAATGGTGCTTTTTGCAGAACGCGCACGTGGATTTCTACCAAACGACGTGCTAAGCATGCCGATGCTACTCTTTTTAGCACCCGCGCACGCATTTGTGCGAAAACGCGTTTTAAGCATGCACATGCATCTTTTGGTAGACGCGGATGAAGTTTTCTGCAAAACCACAAGATGTGCATGCAAATGGTGCTTTTTGCAGAACGCGCACGTGGATTTCTACCAAACGACGTGCTAAGCATGCCGATGCTGCTCTTTTTAGCACCCGCGCACGGATTTGTGCGAAAACGTGTTTTAAGCATGCACATGCATCTTTTGGTAGACGCGGATGAAGTTTTCTGCAAAACCACAAGATGTGCATGCAAATGGTGCTTTTGGCAGAACGCGCACGTGGATTTCTACCAAACGACGTGCTAAGCATGCCGATGCTGCTCTTTTTAGCACCCGCACACGGATTTGTGCGAAAACGCGTTTTAAGCATGCACATGCATCTTTTGGTAGACGCGGATGAAGTTTTCTGCAAAACCACAAGATGTGCATGCAAATGGTGCTTTTGGCAGAACGCGCACGTGGATTTCTACCAAACGACGTGCTAAGCATGCCGATGCTGCTCTTTTTAGCACCCGCACACGGATTTGTGCGAAAACGCGTTTTAAGCATGCACATGCATCTTTTGGTAGACGCGGATGAAGTTTTCTGCAAAACCACAAGATGTGCATGCAAATGGTGCTTTTGGCAGAACGCGCACGTGGATTTCTACCAAACGACGTGCTAAGCATGCCGATGCTGCTCTTTTTAGCACCCGCGCACGGATTTGTGCGAAAACGCGTTTTAAGCATGCACATGCATCTTTTGGTAGACGCGGATGAAGTTTTCTGCAAAACCACAAGATGTGCATGCAAATGGTGCTTTTGGCAGAACGCGCACGTGGATTTCTACCAAACGACGTGCTAAGCATGCCGATGCTGCTCTTTTTAGCACCCACGCACGGATTTGTGCGAAAACGCGTTTTAAGCATGCACATGCATCTTTTGGTAGACGCGGATGAAGTTTTCTGCAAAACCACAAGATGTGCATGCAAATGGTGCTTTTGGCAGAATGCGCACGTGGATTTCTACCAAACGACGTGCTAAGCATGCCGATGCTGCTCTTTTTAGCACCCGCGCACGCATTTGTGCGAAAACGCGTTTTAAGCATGCACATGCATCTTTTGGTAGACGCGGATGAAGTTTTCTGCAAAACCACAAGATGTGCATGCAAATGATGCTTTTGGCAGAACGCACGCGTGGATTTCTACCAAACGACGTGCTAAGCATGCCGATGCTGCTCTTTTTAGCACCCGCGCACGGATTTGTGCGAAAACGCGTTTTAAGCATGCACATGCATCTTTTGGTAGACGCGGATGAAGTTTTCTGCAAAACCACAAGATGTGCATGCAAATGGTGCTTTTGGCAGAACGCGCACGTGGATTTCTACCAAACGACGTGCTAAGCATGCCAATGCTGCTCTTTTTAGCACCCGCGCACGCATTTGTGCGAAAACGCGTTTTAAGCATGCACATGCATCTTTTGGTAGACGCGGATGAAGTTTTCTGCAAAACCACAAGATGTGCATGCAAATGGTGCTTTTTGCAGAACGCGCACGTGGATTTCTACCAAACGACGTGCTAAGCATGCCGATGCTACTCTTTTTAGCACCCGCGCACGCATTTGTGCGAAAACGCGTTTTAAGCATGCACATGCATCTTTTGGTAGACGCGGATGAAGTTTTCTGCAAAACCACAAGATGTGCATGCAAATGGTGCTTTTTGCAGAACGCGCACGTGGATTTCTACCAAACGACGTGCTAAGCATGCCGATGCTGCTCTTTTTAGCACCCGCGCACGGATTTGTGCGAAAACGTGTTTTAAGCATGCACATGCATCTTTTGGTAGACGCGGATGAAGTTTTCTGCAAAACCACAAGATGTGCATGCAAATGGTGCTTTTGGCAGAACGCGCACGTGGATTTCTACCAAACGACGTGCTAAGCATGCCGATGCTGCTCTTTTTAGCACCCGCGCACGCATTTGCGCGAAAACTCGTTTTAAGCATGCACATGCATCTTTTGGTAGACGCGGATGAAGTTTTCTGCAAAACCACAAGATGTGCATGCAAATGGTGCTTTTGGCAGAACGCGCACGTGGATTTCTACCAAACGACGTGCTAAGCATGCCGATGCTGCTCTTTTTAGCACCCGCGCACGGATTTGTGCGAAAACGCGTTTTAAGCATGCACATGCATCTTTTGGCAGACGCGGATGAAGTTTTCTGCAAAACCACAAGATGTGCATGCAAATGGTGCTTTTGGCAGAACGCGCACGTGGATTTCTACCAAACGACGTGCTAAGCATGCCGATGCTGCTCTTTTTAGCACCCACGCACGGATTTGTGCGAAAACGCGTTTTAAGCATGCACATGCATTTTTTGGTAGACGCGGATGAAGTTTTCTGCAAAACCACAAGATGTGCATGCAAATGGTGCTTTTGGCAGAACGCGCACGTGGATTTCTACCAAACGACGTGCTAAGCATGCCGATGCAGCTCTTTTTAGCACCCGCGCACGCATTTGTGCGAAAACGCGTTTTAAGCATGCGCATGCATCTTTTGGTAGACGCGGATGAAGTTTTCTGCAAAACCACAAGGTGTGCATGCAAATGGTGCTTTTGGCAGAACGCGCACGTGGATTTCTACCAAACGACGTGCTAAGCATGCCGATGCTGCTCTTTTTAGCACCCGCGCACGGATTTGTGCGAAAACGCGTTTTAAGCATGCACATGCATCTTTTGGTAGACGCGGATGAAGTTTTCTGCAAAACCACAAGATGTGCATGCAAATGGTGCTTTTGGCAGAACGCGCACGTGGATTTCTACCAAACGACGGGCTAAGCATGCCGATGCTGCTCTTTTTAGCACCCGCGCACGCATTTGTTTCGAAAACGCGTTTTAAGCATGCACATGCATCTTTTGGTAGACGCGGATGAAGTTTTCTGCAAAACCACAAGATTTGCATGCAAATGGTGCTTTTTGCATAACGCGCACGTGGATTTCTACCAAACGACGTGCTAAGCATGCCGATGCTACTCTTTTTAGCACCCGCGCACGCATTTGTGCGAAAACGCGTTTTAAGCATGCACATGCATCTTTTGGTAGACGCGGATGAAGTTTTCTGCAAAACCACACGATGTGCATGCAAATGGTGCTTTTTGCAGAACGCGCACGTGGATTTCTACCAAACGACGTGCTAAGCATGCCGATGCTGCTCTTTTTAGCACCCGCGCACGCATTTATGCGAAAACGCGTTTTAAGCATGCACATGCATCTTTTGGCAGACGCGGATGAAGTTTTCTGCAAAACCACAAGATGTGCATGCAAATGGTGCTTTTGGCAGAACGCGCACGTGGATTTCTACCAAACGACGTGCTAAGCATGCCGATGCTGCTCTTTTTAGCACCCGCGCACGGATTTGTGCGAAAACGCGTTTTAAGCATGCACATGCATTTTTTGGTAGACGCGGATGAAGTTTTCTGCAAAACCACAAGATGTGCATGCAAATGGTGCTTTTGGCAGAATGCGCACGTGGATTTCTACCAAACGACGTGCTAAGCATGCCGATGCAGCTCTTTTTAGCACCCGCGCACGCATTTGTGCGAAAACGCGTTTTAAGCAAGCGCATGCATCTTTTGGTAGACGCGGATGAAGTTTTCTGCAAAACCACAAGGTGTGCATGCAAATGGTGCTTTTGGCAGAACGCGCGCGTGGATTTCTACCAAACGACGTGCTAAGCATG